>NC_071669.1:57992500-58292500 GCF_028554725.1 Zeugodacus cucurbitae
TTATGACTTTATTTTGCCTAAAGGGACATTTAAGAGCGAAAAATAGTTTTAGTTACGCGCAAGCAGACTTTTAACTTAAGGTACAACGGAGAGGAAACTTAAATATTTTTAGAGCTTGGTTTATTTTTCAAAAATTTTTGTAAAGCTTTAAGTGCTTTATTGTTAAGCATTCACATTAAACAATGCGCCTAATTGTAGGCAATTTCGTTATTTTTATATATTTTTTAACCCTAAATTAGCATAAGTAAAGTGTTGCCTACATTTAGGCTGTTGTATTGTATGGCACTTAACATAATTAAATATTAATTGGTAAATAATTTGACCGATAAACACTAAAATCCATCAATAATAAAATTAATTTACTTTTGTTTAACGTTGTTTGCATGGTAGGCAATGAATTCAGTGCAGAAAATTGTTAAACTAAATTCAATCAAATTTAAATGTAGCATAAATTTATGATGTTATTTACGATAATAATCAAAATAAGTATAGAAGGATAAAAATTCAGGCCAATTCTGATTGAATTGAAAATAATCAAATCAGAGTTTCGTCAGACAACTAATAAAGCTTGAAAATATTTTTTTATGACACTAAGCGCCTAATTGTAGGCTACATTTTCATTAATTAATGACAGAGACATGTAACGTTGCCTACATTTAGGGTGATAAATGACAGTAATCAAGGTAAAATGAAGTTGAATCAATGAAATTTTGTAACAAAAAATAAAATAATAATTGCTCTAAATGAAGACAAAATGTATGATTTAATGGAGGAAATCTAGAAAAAAATTAGATTTAAAATGAGCTCAAAATGACGTAAATGTCATATTCTTTGAAAACATGTGCTGAGATTTCTACCAGCACACACTCGGAAGCCATGAACTGTCCAGTATTAATTTAAATGAATATGTGTCTGTCCGTGCTTATCTAAAACAAATTAGCGCACACGAGCAAGAAGATTATAATCGCAGATAATAAATTTATTGCCTGCAATTTCAGTTGAAAGCATGTCCTGGCCTGCATACATACATACATACATACTCATTTACATATGAGTACTCAACACCAGCTGTGCCAAACATGCCGCGCACTCCAGCGCAAATGAATTAAACGACTAATGAACGTGGGAAATGGGGCATTTGTATTTGCCTTCGTCAATATATCTACAAGTATACTAATGCTTGGCAACAATATCTTTGTGCTTTATTACATTTTCCGACACTTACAGCCTTCTCGCTTCTCTCCGCCTACGCTCCGCTGCTGCTGGTGGCTTGTCGCATTTGCGACTCTTAAAGCTTCTTACAAATTTACACAGTTAATGCGACACAAGCGGAGCACAATTAATGAATGAAACAAAGTGGTGTTGTTGCAGCTTACATTTGCTGCTCTTGCCTGCTACTGCTGCTGCTGCTGCTGCTGTTGAAGTGATAACAGCCGCGCGTTGTTAGTGTAATGTGATTAACTGTACTGTGCGCGGTATGCAAATTTATGGCACTCCATTTGAAGTGCGACTATATGCATTAATTCAAGTGTACATTTGTATGTATATATGTGAGTATGTGAGTATGGGTGAGTAGGTGTATAGTAGTAGTATATAAAGTATATAAACGTAGTCATGCTCATGAATGAATTAATTAAATTTAAATTCACTAAGTTAACAATGAAGCGCAGGCAAATATACTTCCATATAAGTGTATGGGTATATATTTATGCCAAGCACTGTACTTAATTTATGTATCTCGGTATGAGCGCGAGACTTCAGAGGAAACATTTTAATTAAAAAAATAAAAATAAAGTTCCAACATGATCAGGGAGGAACATTGTTATGTCACTGGACCTGGGCCCAAAATTGCTAAAAATTTTACTTCCTTTCAAAGTTCAATGTCCGAAATTTATAGAATTCTTATATAAATGGTCTCTTCATTTCATTAAAAACTCTGCTTACTCTATCACATATTCCTTTTTGAAAACAGAAAATAGTCGGGTTTGAATTATTCTGGATATAATGCTGGAAGAAGAATTGTATGAAAATAACCGAAGAGGCGAGAGGACTTTCAAAATACACAAAAATTATACAAAAATGAATTACAGTAAAATGAGGTTGATCAAGATAGATGAAAACTGATTTTCGTGTACCTGGACCTCACAGAATGCTCTGAAACCGAGACTGTTGCCTATTATGATGCAAGTGATATCGAGCATCTATATACATATTCAGGGTATCTCTCAATAATAATATAATAAAATTGAGCCTTGTCTAAAACTATGGCTGTTTCTTTAAAATGTTTCGAACTTTTCAGTCTATCCCTTACAATTTTCCCTCGGCATATAATCATTATCTTGGTATATGAGTACTTTTTTCCTCCTACTCTGACTTATCCAGACTAGACCCTGACATACTCAACATATGTCCTGCATGCAAAGAGGTCCCGCATGACATCTAACCTACTAATTTAACAACTCTTTCCTTTTCGTTCGACCCTATCGAAACAGCTCGTTTTCTGGGATTTCCGTTAGATGATTTCGATGACAATTAGTCTAGGCGTGGCTAACCGTTACGACAACAAAAACAACAATGTTACTAATTTGTTGATATCTTTCTTTCTTTAAGATTTCATTTATGAACCTACCCTTTATTACTCTCACATACATATTTTTTTACACTCACTAGGATAATTTAAGAAAACTGTTAAAAGATAATTATTTAAGGTTAATTGAGTTGAGTGGAACCTCAAATGCAATGAGTCAATTTACGCTATAATTAACTCGAATTAGCCTACCCCGCTGCAAACTATTAAGCAATAATATGTAGATGCTGATAATGGATGTCATAAGGCATAGATCAAGTGTTATTGCCTCTTTATACAGCCAATTTAATTGATCAATTAAAATTTTGATTGAGAAATCAGTTTTTGCTATTAACACTGCCGACTACTCGATAACCGATCAGCTGTTATACATTTTTGTTTTTGCTTTTTATAAGAAGTTGGTAAGTTTCATCAGCTGATTAATGGGCATAATCATTGAATCCGCAGCGAATTCGATTTCGATACGATAAAGATTTTCGATCGAAAATGTTCATGCAATCATTGATTCCGTCGATAAACCGCTTTACCACAAAGTGAGAACGTAAACGGTTTTATCGGCCTTCATCGACAAATGCGACAAATTTGATAAAGTGTCTATGTTTAAAATAAATATTTTTGCTTTGTTCAAAAAAAGTTAAATCTGACCTTTAACTATTGTGAAATTTCTTCCAAAAAATATTTAATTCGCCTGAGGCTCTTTCAAAAATTCCATCGCTATTTCGAGGGGGCAACTTTATATCGCTTTCAAACATCTTTAATTTATTTTTTTTTAGTCTAAATTTTGTCTCTTTGCTCTAAAATATCCATTTAAAACATAATTTAGACCGTCATCAGTAGTTTTTTACATAAAAACTTCCAAATTTTTTATTTATTTTACATTTCCGCAACTCATTCACCAACGGATAGATTCCGACCAAAATTTTCGATTTTGCGGATTCAATGATTTCGTAATTAGCAACATCTATTAGCCGCGCAATGTATTTTCTCGAGTCGGTAAGTGAGTTCAATGTGATCGTAAATTTTATTTTCGATACGGTTTCAATGATTCCGACGTAAATTTTTTCGATCGAATCGAACCATTTTTCGATCGAAACGGATTCAATGATTAGGCCAAATATTTTTTGCGACATCTCCCGTCCTGTTGAATTAACATTAAGCCATCTAGTCGTGTGCTGGAAGAGCTGAGTAGCAAATTAATTACTGTTTTAAAGAAAACTACAAAGGGGAACTTAAACTTTTCAGTTTTCGAGACCTTACTGGCGGTTTGTGTACCTATAAGAGGGCTTATTTTAATTTTAAGAACCTGAATTGGTAAATTAAAATGGTAAAGATTACCGTATTAGATGCACAAAAGATTCCATAAACGATCTAAAAGGTGTGATGCGGGCAAACCAGTTACTAAAACGAAAAACTCCTAAGACTTCAATCCGTAACAAAAAGGTAAATTTCCTACACCAAGTACTGAAATAAAATAGACATTTTCGGAATATAATAATTTTTGAATTGTATTATTTCTTAACATTCTTCGACTAACGAGCGTTTCATTTCATTCGACGAATGGATATTATATATATATATACTCAAACTTCCATTTTCAAAACTTAAACTACTTTTTTCAACGTTTGACTGCACATAACTTGGGAGTACATTCACCTAGTTAACCCTTAAGCACCTCTAATAATAAAACGTCAATTTAACGCCAAAGTACTTCCACAAAAAAGAAAATACAAATCTCCAACAGGCGCCGTTAGAATGCCTTTGTGTGCTTTCAAATTTATGCTGCACGTTTTTAAGTTCACTTTTTTGCAATAAATTCAGCGACCCACAGGAATTCCATTGCACACGAATGCAAAATTCATACCGCATACTCCTTAACTTTTTAACGGTAATTTGAAAATGTTAACGCGCTCTCTAGCGCTCCGAGTTTGTGACAAGCAATATTTTATTAAATCTCGCTCGTTTCCTTCCGTTTCGTTTGCTGCATACTACCACCAATACCGACACATTTATACTCCTACATATGTATACAGATATTCATATCATTGGCGAGTGAAGGGACACTGCTTCTTATGGAAATGTACATTTGTGTAAATCAGTGCAGTGAGAAAGGCAAACGGAAAATCCAAATTTAATAGCCATTATCAGTTGATTTTATTACGCTTGAATCTCAATCATATTTCATGGACGCGACCACCCAAGTCAATTTCAGTTTTACGCGTATATGTATATAATATATCTCGTATATATAGATATACATAGGTTCTTGTTAAATCCCGCACACGAATTGCGCATTTGAACTGCCATATCCACCTACATATCTTTATATGTATGTTATGTAACCGTTAAATGGACCACGAAGTGGCAGCGTTAAAGTCCTATTACACTGCGGTGATTTGTGTCGAATGTAGACTGACATGACATGATTACATATATACGAGTATGTATGAGTCTATATGAGAATGTTTGCATAAGATTTTATTGCAGTACTTACCCTCCAGGAATGATCTTTTCGGTAAAAGGACGAGAAAATATTAAAAAATATTGTATGTTTTTGAGAGGATGGTTCTCCGGTTTCTCTGAAAGGCCAAGAGGACCAAAATCCTTCAGCCGGAGGAGAACGGAGGTGTGGCCTAAACGGACTCGGAAGTCCCACGGTCCTATAGGAAGGAATGAGTATGGAGTGTGGATCATCAATGGACAGATCAGTCTTCAGTCTCGAACGGCTGTTCAAATAGAATCGGGACGATAATGATGTTGGTACTCATATGTAGATAAGTGTGGAAGATGAAGATACTTCTAGCACGCCAAAGTGAACACAGTCATTATCTTGGTTCGCCTTGAAAGAGAAGATGCCATAGTCAACCTAATCCAAGAATCGTGGCTGAGCAGGAACGACAGTGGGTTGACACTGGGTATTGACAAGAGCTCAAAATCTGCTGGTTGCCAGCAGTAAAGATCGAATTGGGGCTTGTTTGTTAGACAAATAGGAACTACGAGTTCAAGGCGTCGTCCCCGCTAGGTTAAAGAGCTGCACAAGAGACCTCCGGTTTGAGATACCGAGTTGGAGCCATCTATGGATTTGCTGAAAGATTGAAAGAACTCCGTTTGAGGAAGCTCGTACATAAATGTAAGAAGATCGTCACTTTTTCGAGATGACCTATTTATTTGTATAAGAAATATTTATGTTTCTGCGAGCAGGGATGAAGCCCTCGATCTCACCTCAAAAGCATTTACTCCCTTGAATTTGGAATGTAGGATTATTAACGACCACTTCGTCTCTTAACATAGATATATCGGTTATAATATCATCGAAATGCGTCCATCTAGTTGACCTTATAGGAACTTGGAGAAGACAGATTGTGGCCGGAACTGCAGAAAGCTTCGATCATATCTTTCGCTTGCCTTTGGTCAAAATACGAGGATTCATGGCGAATCGAACAAGGAACTGGTATAAACCAAATAGAGTTGGTATCATAAACTACACAAACTCTACTAATCTTATCTACTCTCTCGCAGGGCATTCACATATCTACTTCTTTATTTTATTCAATTTAAAGGTAAGCTCTTCAACTCTTTTTCTTGCCAGGGTTTAGCTCTTAAAATATGTGCATATGTAGTATATGATAATACGTATGCGGGCTTGTTAGTGATGATGGTCTACTTTTAGCTGCTCGTAAAGTACAAGTTTGGCAGCAATGCGACAGCTCTACACCTACATCACTGAACACACCCACACACAACTTAAGCTATATTAATACAAATCCACATTGGAAACCTAGAAAAGTTTTATGACACTTTCCACTTCTTCTTGTTTTTTTTTTTTTGGTTCATTCTTTTTGCGCTTCTTCATCCGTTTTTTGCATTGCCACGAAAGCGCTGAGTAATAGTTTCTTTTTTTTGTAGTTTTCCACCGCACATCCCATTCGTTTTACTCAATCGGCATTTAACCGCACTTTCTCCGCGCATTTACATGCTCATCGTCTCTTCCCCGCCTGTGTGAGTGGTCGCTCGGGAGCAGCAGGCGCACAGCATTTTCATTGCCTGAGCACGCAACCGACTGCGCTTGGTTTAACGCGCCATGCCGTATGCCTCAGTGATTCTGAGTGCCATCCGATGTACTTGCTGCCTCTTTTTTTGCTCTCCTTTTTTCTTTTTCTCTTCAGAGCCATTTAAAACGCGGCATTTTTTATCCTGAGTATCTATTAGCCGCACTGTCCTGGCCACCGCGTTATTGCAACTGCAACTATGAACGACAGACGGCGGCGATTGGTTCGCGCGCCCACTTTTGGCGCTTGCTTATGCTCGCTTGTAGCGTTGATATGAAAATTGTAGAGTGAGAGAAAAAAAAATTCGGAAATTCTGAAATTGCTGTAAATGGACGAAAATGGCAAATTGTCGATAAATTGTATTGCTGCGAGGCACAGTAGGCCGCTGCAAAGTTGTTGTCGTTAAAGCGCAGTTATTTACAGATATATAGATGAATGTACTATATGCATTTTTATCAGTTACCGTATGGGTGCTCTGAGTGTTGTGTGGATTACTACTCGGCCTCAATCTGCAGTGATTGCATTGTTGATTTGTATGCGCATATTTCATTCACACAAAATGCTTGTATACTGTTGTAAGGGTTACCAACATTGTTTTTATATTTGTCTGCTAGAAAACAACTTTTTGTTGATATTTCGAGAATTCTATAACCTCTTACCGTAACTCACCAAGGTAACCACAAACAGAAACACTTAACTTTACAGAGAAGATGGTATAGAAAAGCTGCACTTAGATCGGTACAAAAATGGAAAAAAAGGCGTGGCGTCGTCCACTTTTGGGTCAAAAACTATATCTCAGGAGCCATTCGACAAATTTCAGTCAAATTTGGTATATAAAAGATTCTTGACAATCTGACGTTACCGATGGAAAATTACCGATGGAAAGTTAACGATTGGAGAAATTGTTTTATAACGACGCCTACTTTCCATATAGCATAGTTTTCGATACCATCTGATTCTGTCACTTTACAATATAGAAATTAGTATGAAGATATCGGAATAAAATTTTGTACAAATATCGCATTTGTGGTGTGACATCACTCTTTTAAAACTTGTCGAATTCGAGCTGTAACTTTTCAAGCCCTCAAATATCGAACATGAAGACCTCAATACCAATGGATTATTATTTACCGAAAATATTGGTAAATCTCTCTAATATTTAGTGGAAATTTACCGGTAATTTTGTAGAATCGGCTCATAACTTTCCCTAGCTCCCATATAAGGAATATTAAGTTTTTCAAAAATACGGTGGACTTTATTCCGCATATATCGTGATATATGTGAGATATCGGAATGATGAGATGACTGAAATTGGTCAAACTGGAATTTTGCCCTTACTTACGTGTTTATCTTGTAATAATGTATTGTTGAATCAGATAAGTTTTAAATTTCTCACCTATTTAGGATAGCTAGTCACTTTGAGGTTAGCTCATCCAGAAGAGATTACTCACAGAAATAATTAACCCAGCAATCGTTTGTAAATTGTGGATACTAGAGCTCTTGGCATTCGACTAACCGAATTAACCGAATAGGGCATTATTCGAATAATAATATTCGGTTCATTTTCGACTATTCGGTTAACCGTTCGTTGTCGACTATTCGAATAGTGCAAGTTCATTCATTTTCTTATTTTTGTTGAAAAAGGGGAAACATTAAAACTAACAAAAAACGTCCTCTCTGATTCTAATAAAGTGGCTGGAATGCGGAAACTTAAAAAATCAAAGGCTGTTTGGATTTTAAACAATTTTCATTTATTCGAATAGTAACCGCAGTCGAACGACTAATCGAATAGTACTAACCGGTTAATATTCGTACGAACGAATAATCGGTTTTCAGGTTAATCGAATAATTTTAAGAGCCCTAGGGGATACATACAGTCTTTTAAAGTAATGGATTTCTCTGATCGATAGGGTTTTTCTGTCAGATTTTTAAGGCAATCGGGTTGAATAAGCGGAAAGGAATCGAACAAAAGTTAAGAAAAAACTTACAAACCCGTACTCCAAATAGCAAAAAGCTTCTCAGAATGCTCGGAAATTGTAGATTTATCAGCTGATATAAAAATGCTAAGCCTCCTACATATTGTCTAGCACTGATATAAGAAAAAGGGCACGGTAATATCTGGAGAAAACATAGTTTGATATATAATATATAATGTCACATTAAATCCGAATGTTTCCCTATAAATGAGGGTGTTATAAACTCTAAAACGCTTTTAACTGACTGATGAATTTTTTAGGAGAACTTTATTATGATTTACATGAGTGTTTGAATTTCCTAACATTTTAGAACTGCGCTCTCGACAAGAATTGAATTATTATTAGGTCTACAATTTTGCTTCCGCCGTTTTCCAATAGATGTCGCTAGGGTCAAGCACTGGTCGATTAAATCGATTTTTTTATATCGATCTTGGACATTTGTGTCAACATTAACCCAACAAAATATTTGTAGAGATCTGTTTGCATCCCAAACTTATACTCAACTGAAAATGTCACTTTTTGAGCCGAATTTTCGACATTTGCGGGAAATTTTGCTTTTCTTTTTTAATACCACGAAAAGTGCGGCTGGGGCTCATCGACATTTGTAACCATTTTTATACAAAAAAAAACTTAAATTTACAAAAAAACGGCGGAAGCAAAGTTGTAGACCTAATAGATAAGCTTTTTAGAATCCTGTAATACAGAATGCAAAGAAATTGTAGATTTATCAGCTGAAACAAACTACTGAGTGTTCTAGAGATTGTCTAGCGCTGATATAGGAAAAACAGCATGGCCATATTCGGAGAAAACATAGTTTGATATATACTATATAATGTCACAAATCAGAATATTTCCCGATAATTAAGGTTGCTATAAATTCTAAAACACTTTTAACTGACTGATGGATTTTTTTATGATATGTTTTTTTTTTATGTCTGAAACTCACACGAGGGTTTGAATTTCCTAAATTTTAGGGCTTTCTCAGCAAGAAAAAACAAATTTTCGTTGGCAACTCTACTTTTATTTTTGAGATTCGTAATAGATACTTTTTAGAGGCTTTATTGAAATTGTTGCTGTGTCTGTGTGTGTTATTTCCTAAAATTTTAGAGTTTTCTCAAAAAGAATTGAATTATCAATAAAAAGAAAATGTCATAAAAATTTGGTGGCAACCCTACTCATATATCTGTAAAGCGAAATAGATACTTTTCAGAGCCTGCAATGAAATTTTTGCTGTGTCTGTGAGGGTGTCACAATACAAAATCAATATTCGCCACTTTGAGAATTAAAGACACCAATGTTCTATTCTACTGACACTATTTCTACGACAACTTCACTGCTGCCAGCCAGCTGATATCGGCATAACGGTATTTAATACGCAGCGTCAAGTATGGAATTACACACCAGCGCATAAAGTAGCTGCTTTGGTAAGCTTTGAAAAGCGATCTACAAATGTGGGTGTGTGATGCTGTGGAGGCTTGTCTAGAGAGTGTGCCATTTTTTGAGTCGACGAAGTGTCGATTATTGACTTCTGCCTTATTGGCCGCATTATTAATGTTAAAGTTTAGTGTGGCACAGAGTTTTTTGTTTGAAAAGTAAGATTGAAGGTTATGTTCTAAATATGTATAAATTTATACAAGGTGTGTCAACTTTGGATAAATATTTTAGAGCGTATATATTCATTTTAAAATGTGAAATCAAAAAAAAAATATATATATAAAAAATATTTTTTTTTCAAAATTAATGTTTATATAAAATAAAAAATTATTTGGGGGCACCCTGTAGTTTCATATACATCTAAATTAATTTATATTTTTCAATTTTAATATTTTTCATTTTCTTTAACTGCATTTGACACTTAATTTCACTTACCTTTATGTTAAATTTGTTGTTGTTTTAAGCTCAGCTGTCGTTGTCCTTTGGAAGAGTTGTAGTTTCTTTTTCTGTTACATTTAATTAAATAAAGTCTATACGAAGTAACTTTAAATAGCACACACTAACACGCACTATTTACTACGATATTGAGTTTGAAATACAT
This sequence comes from Zeugodacus cucurbitae, assembly GCF_028554725.1. Taxonomy (NCBI): domain Eukaryota; kingdom Metazoa; phylum Arthropoda; class Insecta; order Diptera; family Tephritidae; genus Zeugodacus; species Zeugodacus cucurbitae. Next base: position 58,003,145 of record NC_071669.1, read on the forward strand.
ATAGACATTTATGCAGCACTGTACAGTTAGTTTAAAAATGTTCTACAATAGTATTTTGTTATTTATTGTCTCAATTTTACAACCAAATTTTTTTAAACAATTTATATTTCGCATTTTTTGCTCCGCTTCTACACACCCCACTGTGTTTTCATTACACTTTGTGTGTATATTTTTACGACAGAGTGAACTGTAAATGTTATTGCAACGCGCGAAAAACCGACTATGAATATATGTATACCGTTATATTGGCTGAATATAACTGTGCTGCGTTGAAATTCTTTGTTTCTCGTTTTAAATTTTATTTTTCGTTTTAAAATTTTGTTTCTCGTTTCAAATTATTTTTACTTTTTTATAAATTTTTTTCAGTTACATTGTCGTTTTCGTGTTACTTGCCCGCCTTAACAGTCTCTTTTTTTGCAAGAGTGCTCAACGTTTGTTATTTCACCAGATTTTCGCTATTAATATGTGTGTGTCTGAGTCTTAATATATTGATTTTGTTGTTGTTGTTTTTCTCGCATTTTGTCGTTTTTGTAAATTTGAATTTATTGCACCAATTTTCTTTAGTTACCTTTCGAAAGATTAATTAAATTATTTGCGATCGAAATTTATTGCCAAAAGTACTACTAGCACATTTACAACCAATATTTACATATTTATAGATTTTTTAGACACTCCACGCACTTGTTAACCTGAAAAAATAAAGGAAAGTGATATCATTAGTTCAAATTATTTTTTAATATCTAGTTTTGAAAGAAAACAAAAAGTTAAAAATCAATTTCTTTGTATGTCAGATGACACCTGTCAAATGGATGTCAAATGACAGCTGTCGAGGTGATGTTATATGTCAATTGATATCTGTCAAACTGATATCAGAGAACATCTGTCAAAGTGATGTGAAACGGCTGTTAAATGACACCTTTCAAACCGATGTCAGATAACATTTGTCAAAGTGATGTCAAATGGGTGTAAGATGACCCCTGTCAAAGTAATGTCAGATAGCTCCTGTCAAGGCTATGTCAAATGGCACCTTTCAAACTGATGTCAGAGAAAATCTGTCAGAGTGATGACGAACGGATGTTAAATTACTACTTTCAAAGTAAAGTCAGATAGCTCCTGTCAAGGCTATGTCAAATGCCACCTGTCAAACTGATGTCAGAGCAAGTCTGTCAAAGTGATGGATGTAAGATGACACCTGTCAAGGCTATGCCAAATGGCACTTGTTTAACTGATGTCACAGAACAATTGTCAAAGTGATTTCAAACGGATGTAAAATGACACCTGTCAAGGCTATCCCAAATGGCACTTGTCAAACTGATGTCAGAGAAAATTAGGCAAAGTGATGACGAACGGATGTAAGATGACACCTGTCAAGGCTATGCTTTGCCAAATGGCACTTGTCAAATTGTCAAAGTAATGTCAAACGGATGTAATTAAACCTGACAAAATAATGTCAGATATATCCTGTCAAGGCTATGTCAACTGTCAAACTGATGTCGGAGAACATCTGTCAAAATGATGTCAAACGGATATAAGATGACACTTGTCAATTATTTGGCATATGGCTCCCCTTATACAAAAGTGAATACTATTTTAGGAGGTTACAAAGATCTAATACATCCATCTTTATTTAATCCAATACAAAATTGCTCTCTTTAACTGTATCTAACTGTACCTGCTCACTTGAACTTTAACATTTCAATTTCATTAAAAGGTTTCTGCTCGTAAATGTAGCTGGTCGTGTATCCGATTCACATTAAAAACCATTCTCACTCAAAGCCATTTAATTTTTTAAGCGTTCGCTTTCATTATTTCATAGGAAAAAATGTGCTGTATGCTAAACCGTAGTAGAAAGCCCTGTTTGCAAATAAATATTTATTACACACCAGACGATATCAATAAAAAGTATGGCATATAAATAAAGTTACAAACGCGTGAGCATGTAATAAATGTTGATGGGAGTTAAAAAAAAATTACATCGCTATTTGATGGCACTTCACTGGAGATTATACTATGAGGGTGTACTTAGTCATACGCGCATTTATATATATATGAAAATATGTTTTTTTTTCATAACTGGTTAGTGTATTGAGGTTTTTTTTTCAATTGAATATATGTACGAAGAAGTAAGGAGTGGTCAAGTTAGGATGTGACCGAAAGTTAGATACCCTCAAGTTTACCTATACTGTGGCTAACACTTAGTTCAGAAAAACTTACTTGAAAAACTAGTAAACTATTCGGAATTTCTATATTCGTTACAGAAGGGCTTGGAACCGATTTAATTTATTTTCGGGACTAAACTATGATAAGTTTAAAACGTTAGGTTCACTTAAATCTATTAAGATATATTAGAGATTCCACATCATGTGAACCAGAAAATCGGAAATCATTTTATATCGGTTAATTGGTAACTGTAGCCAGGTGGATAAATTACAATACAACAAAGAGAAAATACCACTTTTTTATTAAAGAATCTTATATATTGACCGATATATTTGGTATGGGTCATCCGAAAGGATAGCCTTTTCACACAGGAGCTAATTGATCAATTAACCGTCCTCTGCTCGATTAAAATGCTGATTAAGATCGATATACGATACAAAATAAAAGCCTACACTTACTTTTAATTGAATCTTAATCGACTTGAAAATGGCATGCAATTCTGCGACAAAGACCGTATTTGTAATTATATACACGTTCTTTGTCTGCGCGTTTTTTGTTCACGCTACACGACGATAGATGTCGCTGCTAAAAATAGCTATCAGCTGATGAGACCAACCAACTTCTTATGAAAAGCAAAAACAAAAATGTATTACAGCGGATCGATTATCGAGTCGCCGGCAGTGTGCAGGCCAAAAATTGGTTTCTCAATCAAAATTTTAATTGATCAATTAATTTGGCTGTGCGAAAAGGCTATAAGATTCTGATGTTCATTATAGGGAAGTTAGAACAAAAATTATATGGGCCAATTTTGACAATTTTTGGATCAGTGTTGCCACATGTCGGGAGCTCAAAGTATACTAAAATTTATCACAATATTCTTATTGATATTCTTATAAATATTCTGATTTATTTGATATTAAGGAACTCACACTGATTTAGAAAGTGTTATTAAATATGAGTAAATTAAAAAAAATGCAACAAAATATGAATGCTCACTACCTTATAAAATGTATCTGACTATATCAACGGCGTCATTTAATAATGTTAGACATTTAAGCCCACCTAACTAAGAAATTACTGACTTTAATTTATTCATTCGAAAATCTGCTTTTGAATGTATGTAAAATTTTCAAATTTTCGAGAGGGCCACATGCCATTAACAGTGAACTATGCAGCCACATAGCCACATAGCTAACCTAAGCATTTCCCCGCACTCTTCCTCAAATAAGTACAGACATGCATATGTGCATATATTTCTATTGAGGGAATTGTTTACATAACACAACATATGTATGTATGTACCACTGCTAATGTGCAATTGCGTAATGCTACATATGCGTTAACAAGAACAAATGTAATAAACCGAATTCTCCAACCGCACAACAACGAGTGAACTTGTGGTCGATGTCGATCTTCATTCAGTGAAAATTCATTCACTGCGTCAACAACAACAACACATGCTTACATACGCTTGTATTTGTTTGTGTGTACTTCTATCGAAATACCAAATAGACAAAGCCACAAGGGACACTTAAATGTTAAGAGGTCTTATTTTGCATATATTTATGTGTTAGTATATATATACATATATGTATTTCGATGTGCTGTATATACTATATGTCACGTATATTTAGGCGAATAATCATTAAGGCAATAACACCAATTTATTGTCTAGGATTGTAGGAATATAGTAAAGTGTACTTAATGAAATTATTGTAGATGAGTCAAGTCTGTGTTATGAGTTAATTGATAAGATGAGTTAGGTGGTCAAAATTGGCTGTGTGCCGTCCCTAAAGTGTCAATGTGTAAAAATATATACAAGAATATATATTTGAGTGTATGGTTTTGCCTAATTATATAGCCTTCCTCACATTCAAATGATGAGCTGAAGAGGCCAAACAATCCTGTGCGACTATTTACTTAAGCAATTTGCATCATTCGCCAACTCATCATTTTTAGTTTCTGTGAAATAATATGAAACAATTTTCCAACACTCAGTGTTTTAAATCCACGATACCACCACTTCCATTATCCACACCCCGCATCCGTTCACTTCCAAGAAATATTTACGCCACTTAAAATGATATGCATATAAATTAGCACCTAAGCTTGTATACTACTCAAGTTAAGACTCCTTAGCTGCTTTATAACTTTTTTCGCACGATTTGTGGCTTTAAGTTGAAGACACTTTTATCTTCCAAAAGAAAGCGGCAGTTTATACTCTTTGAAGGGATGAGTACACTTTGGCTATGCAATTCAGAAGGAACTAATGTATATTTAAATATGTATATATATATATATATATATATAAGAGTTGTTGTTACTATGTGACATGTGCATAAGCGTAAATATTTAAAACAAACTGTATGCAAATGCTTTTGAATTAATTTGTTCGCTTTCGAATTTTGCCATGCATGGCGTATACGCAACATTTATCTTGACAATTTACACCAGTCTCATCATGTAAATAGACACGTACATATTTATGGTTATGCATATAGATTAACAGATATGTTGTTTTACAGAATAAATGTATATAATTTTACTTTATGGCATGTATAAATACTTGCGGTTTTTTGATAAAAGGAAGTAACTAGATTTCGTTTGTTTTTGAGGAAATTTCAAAAAAGTAATTGGAATATTTTTCCGAGGAGTTTTTTTATTAACATAACTATTTGAAAAATCGTCTTTCAAGGGGCTATACCAGTATGCAATATTCAAAAAATCGATTTTTTTTATTTTTTGCTTATTCGATAGTTTATTCTTTCAAAAATATCCTGTGAAAGCCTTACTGCTATCTGGAATAGTTTTTGAATTGCAGCGTTGTAAAGAGCGACCGCTCGCAGGAAAAAGCCACGATAGTCGAAGCTTTAAATGTGCTTTTCTTGAAACGACATTTCTCAAAATTGCTAACATCATAACTCAACGAGAAAGTTTTCGACCGATATCAATTGAAACTGATTACTCTTGAATATATGTACTATACAATGACCTATGGTATTTTTGATTGCTTGAGAATTGTCAATTTGACATTAAAAAAACGACATCGATCGAGTACTTTCTTAAAAAACCGCCTACTTTTCATGGGTTACACTGGTATAGCCCATTAACTAAATCTTCTGAGGTTTGTCACCAGATTTCTTACACTTCTCCCAATAAACATAATTTTAGGCTGCCGAAAAGTACGTTATAAAAATACCGATCTCTATGACCCCAATGTCTGTAAATGACCTTTTTTATTTGGTATTATTAAATTTTCAAGTTCTACGTTTAAATAATAACATCAGATAGAAAAGATATTTCATCCTTATAATCCTAAAAAAATTAATTATGCATTAATACAACTCGTTTTAATTTTCATGTATCCAAGGGACCTAGATATTACTCCTAGACCGTGTTTGTAAGTGCTGTTATTACAACTGCACATTTATATTTCGAAATCTAGCCCTTTGTAGAACAATTGAAAAATGTTGCCTACCTTTAGGGTTATATTAAAAGGAAAAAGTTCCCAAAAGAACGGGAAATAATTTCTACGATCACAGTAGGCATTTTAGGAACGATTAAGCTCTTAATAATGATCTTAAGTTATAATTAATTAATATATATATATGTATATTATAATAAATTAAGAATGCGACTTGAAGTCAAATAAAGGCCAATGCGTGTGTTGTCATATATATTTTTGGTATATAAAATAAAAAAAAAAAACTCTTTTTCATATTTTTTCAAAACATTCCTCTTTATGATTACTCTCTCCATAATAAAATTTTGTAATAATTTTAGAATTATCAGACCATCACTGTCAAATCAACAAGTATCCAATTCGAAAAATATCAGCACCAGCCCTCGCATTTTTATTATATATTGTGCATCTTCACCATAAATTTTCTTCGATACCAACGCGAGTACTACAAAGTCCACAAACAACATCTTTGAGATTCGCAAATAAAAGTATCAGCACGAATTTGCATATTACATGAGAGCAAGCAAAGCAATTTATTCTACGACATCTTGACTGGTAGAATCATGATGGATATAAATGAAGACATGAATACATACTCGTTTACATATTGAGTTTTACAACTTTATGTAGATTGTATTTAGAGGAATATATTAGAAATTTATTATTTAAAATTACAGTGATATAAAGGGAGGTTCAATTGAATGGGATGCGGAAACTAAAATTTACTAAAAAGTAGAAATAAGCAAAAGCTGTTGTTTTGAGGCTTAAGATTGTGTTTTCAAATAGTTTTTGGAGCTGTTTTGAGTAGTATGCAGTGAGAACTTATACTTCTTGAAGTTTTTAGAGAAAATCTTCCATGAGATTTCGTAAAAATTTTAAATTTGTCCAACGTTTTTTTTAATAATAACAACTCCCATGTGTCTTCTTATAATAAATAGCCCAACATGAACATCAAATTTCTCCAAAAAACTTTCAAGACCAGCTTAAACACCTTAGCATTTATCAAAACTGTTCACAAAATACAAACACACATGCAAAAACATATGTATATGTTTATCCGTAAGCTTAAGTGTGAATTTAGCAGGTGTGTCTGACTTTTCCTTTGACTGTTCCGCAAGTTCAGCAAAGTGTTAAATCATCAGATGTGTTATGTTGCCTTTGTGCTTGTGGCTGACGGTTTACAAAGCGTGTTCAGCTGCCGTACACATGTTTGACGTGTTGATTTATGAGATAAAAGGCAGATTACATACACATACATATTAGATATTTTAACATATTTTAACTTTCTTTTATTCTTCTTCTTGTTTTTGTGCGGATTTTTTCGACACCAGTGAGGGTATTTTAGAAAAATATGTAGCTACTCTTGATGTAGTCAGCTTAAGTGTGTGTTAAAAGCTTTGCGCAGAAGGTTAAGTATTTTATTTTAGGAAGGACCTACATATGAGGGCCTAGTACTACTGAGAATAGTGCGAGTGCTAAAGGTGAGCCACATTCATAATTTATATGTATACTTTTTGTTGCGGGTGAAAGGATTTTTTCACACATATTGAAGGTCAAACCACTCGAGATTTGGTGGTTCAAAAAATATTTAGGCGAAAAACAAAACATTTTTTGTTAAAATGCATGCAACATAACCTCAATAACTTTCTGTGTATACCCAAATTACTCGCTTCCTCACAAAATTTAATACTTCAGTAGCTGCTAGTTTCACAACATTAAAATTTTACCGCATTCAATGGCGCGCTCGACGCAGCATTTTAACCGCATAATTTCACTTGCAACTTCAGCGCCAGCAGCCGGCTTAATTATGCAACCGCATTGCTGCTCATTGTGTGGCACGATTTTCAATTTCGTATACCAAAAGCAAATATTAATTATACTGGCCAACGAATTCTAAACACCAAAATAGAGACAGCTGTCAACGCTTACAACACGTTTGTTGCATGTTGCACGTAGCTAAAAAATTGGGCCAACCAAAAATGGAGGGAACCCGAAAAATTAAAATTTAATTGCCGTTATATTTGTTTGGGTGTTGGGGTTGGGAAGTGGCAACTCTTTAAAGGTTCATGTAGCGCAGGCTACATTGTATGTAAATAAATATATATACTTCAGCTTGAGTTTCTCTAAACTTTGTTAAAAAAAATAACGGGAATTTTTGTTTTTTGAAAAAATCAATCGTCTACATTAATATTATCGCCCCTAAAATAGGCCTCATTCGATATTATGCACTTATGACAGCGCTTCTTCCAATCATCGAAAGACTTCACAAACTCGATTTTATCTATGCCTTCAAAAAGGTCCATCTTTAAGGTTCCCTTTATTTTTGGAAATACGAAAAACTCACGCGGAGCCATATCTGGCGAATATGGAGGTTGGGACATCCTTACAGTATTGTTGTTTACCAAGAATTCATGAAATAGCAACGAAGTGTCTAACCTCAGCGGCTGCTACAGACGAAGTAAGCAACGAATACAGCTTTATCGTGCTTAAGGAGCGGGTACACCTATATCAACATTATAAAAAAATCGCATAAATGGACTTTTAGACAAATTCCCGTTATTTTTTGAACACACCTCGTATACTTTCCTTCATTGATACAAACAGTGTTCAATATCTATTGCTTAAGATCTTAGTTGTCCTCTCCTAAAACTCTGTACCCTTATGACTTATAGATATATGGAAGATACCATATTAGGTGTCTTGGATTCCGAAACTAGTAGATACATATAAATCTATAGAGAGGTCTGTAGCAAATGACTATACCCACTGAGAATAAAAGCAGACGCTTTACATCACTCGAAGTTAGTATCCAGAATCGAAATATTTGCCAGTAAATATTTAGATAGTTAGATGTCTAGAAAGAAATATTACCTCAAGCTGTGCCATATGGAGAAATATTCCGTTGGTGCTGAGTACCAATCTATAAATCTTGAACACTAAAATCAAAGAAATCTTCGACTCCGTTTCAAAATATCTGTACTGCGTCACAGAGTCAGTTACTGATGTGCTCTATTTAGGTGGGACCAAGATTTATTAAGAATGAAGCGAAGCGCAGATTGTTGTCTATTTTCGGGAGCTCTGCGGCAACTTATTATAATTAAAGTGTACCCATTTTATTGTGCTACTTCTTGTTAAGACTAGTGGATCTGTAGGGACCTACAAAACTGATATTATAACACTGAGAAATAACAAGTAGCCCTCTACAAGGTACAAGGTTGCCAAACGGTCTTCATACGGTAAGTCTACAAATCCTTTCGGATGCAAAATGTGGAAGTAGTATGAAGGTAGCATCATCTCGGTATTTCAGTTTAGATTTTAATCCGCCTGAGTCGGGTCTCATCTCGACTCATCCATTCGAAAATCTATCGACATAGCTGATTTGTGATCGGCTCAAAGCAAAGCGCCTGATAAATGATGATTTTAGATCCCAATTCAGGTCATGTCTATATCTCTCCGGGTTTATAATCATTTAAAACCTACCATAATTCTTACTTACCTTGTCTGATATAGAATTTTTTTCTGGGAGGTACAAGATCTAAAAGACACTATTTTTGTACTCTCGCAATAAAAGTTGCTAAGAGAGTATTATAGTTTTGTTCACATAACGGTTGTTTGTAAGTCATAATACAGCATAATATAGGGTTATATATATCAAAACGATCAGGGTGACGAGACGAGTCAAAATCCGAATGTCCGTCCGTCTGTCCGTGAAACGGATAACTTAAGTAAAAATTAAGATGTCTTGACGAAACTTGGTACATATATTCCTGGAGGAGGTTGGTATTGAAGATGGGCGAAATCAGACCATTGCCACGACCACAAATGTGAAAATTTGGTACAGAGGATCACACTAGGGAGGGGCGTGGCCCCGCCCCCAAATAGGTTTTTTGTATATATCTCGCACACCAATAAAGCTATATAAACCAAACTTTGTGCAGTCGGTTCTCTTACGTACCCCACCACACACCATGAAAATAGTTGAAATCGGGTAATAACCACGCCCACCTCCCATACAAAGGTTAGGTTGAAAATTACTAAAGATGCGTTAACTCACTAACGAAAAACGTCAGAAACACCAAATTTTACAGAAGAAATGGCAGATGAAAGCTGCATTCACATTTTTTTACAAAATGTAAAATGGGCGTGGCATCACCCACTTATGGGTCAAAAACCATATCTCAGGAACTACTCGACAGATTTCAATAAAATTCGGTATATAATATTTTCTTGACACCCTGATGACACTTGTGGAAAATGGATGAAATCGGTTCACAACCACGACAACTTCCCATCCAATTCAATTTTGAATTTCATCTCATTCCTTCACTTTATAATATATACATAAGGAACCAATGAAGATAGCGAAATAATACTTTACACAAATACTGTATTTGAGCTGTGACATCACTTGTGAAAAAATTGTCGAAATTGGACTATATCTTTTCAATGCCCCGGATATCGAATATGAAGAATTCAGTGCCTTTGGGTGATTGTTCACCGAAAATATCGGTAAATCTCTCAGATATCTCAGATGGAATCTTTTTTCCAATAGTGTGTCTCTGTATCAAAAATGGTTAAAATCGGATCATAACTTCCCCTAGATCACATATTCCTAATTATAGGTTTTCCAAAAATACGATAGGCTGACTCCTTATCAATCGGTTAATATGTGAAATTTCTTATCCAAATTAAATGAGGTTATAATCTTTGATATAATCTATGTTGGTGTTGAAAATGTGTAAAGTCGGTTCAGGAATTACCGCAGTCTATATACTATATACTATATAATGATTTTCGTTATTCTATTGGACTTTATGCCGAATACGTGGGTAAAATTTTGTGTTATCTTAACAAAATTAAAAAAATAAATTGCGAGAGTATAAAATGTTGGGTTGCACCCGAACTTAGCCTTTCCTTACTTACTTGTCTTATTTTTGCATCAATGCAACCCTGATATATATTTTACTCAATTATAAATTAAAATTTATTCCCTCACTTTTTCCATTAGACGATAACTGTCTACTCTTGGCTTGTAATAATTGTAAACATAACCGTTGTATAAGAAGTGGGCGTGGTTATTTTCGATTGATTTCAGAAAATGCCGAAAATTATTAAATTTTCAATTCACCACTAAATAGTAGATATAATTCACATGTATTTCAATTAAATACGCTACAATCAAAAATGTTCATAAATGAATACAAATAAATAGTTGTGAAAGGCAATGCAGGTAAACTGTCAACAATTCCCTCAAACACACCCATCGATAACGCTGCATATTTGTCAAAATGGCCGTCATAAATGCGTTTTGCTACCAAATAGCGTCGCATAAACAAATAAATTGGTCGAGTATCGAGCGAACCATTGTTCCATATGCTGTTGGTACGCCGAAACGATAAGCCTAACGGCGACTGTGTGTGTGAGTGTGTATGTATATTTGCACTTCACCGGATGGGTCACAGTGCGGCATTCAACTGCATATTTGCCGATATTGCGGCAATTGGGTGGGTACTTTGGCATTAAATATGCATGTGTGTGGCGCTGTGTGCGAAGACAGGCGTGGATCCATAGCATTCCATGCGGCCTGTAGTAGTTCCACGCCACACACACACAGCATTCGAAAGTGTGGATGTGTGTGTGTTTTAACTTTAAAGGGTCATGCCAATAGTGCTCTAAGTGCTTGTATGCCTATTAGTTAGAACGATTTTAGGGCACATTTGCCATTACTTCCTCGTTGTTGTTGTTGTTGTTATATGTAGGACAACGATGTTGGCACAACTAGTACGAGCAGTACATTTATCATGGCAATTATCCAATATTGTTAACACACGTTCCCATTTATTTGTGCATCTGTTACAGTGTTTGTGGTTATGAATATGTAATTAGCGAACGTGATGTCTGAGTAACAGTAACGCTGGCGGAATGAACTATTTGTATATATTTTATATATGATATGATATGTATAGGAGAGTAAGTAAAGACTAAGTTCGGTTGCAAAGTGTTAAAACTATAAACTAGAAAATATTTCAATTTCTTCTAATTGGGTATCAAATATTATTGTAATTCATCTTCATCAAATTTAACATAATAATATACAGTTTCTCGAAAAAATTAAAATCTGAAATACTATGATTTTCATTAGGACCATAGAGGAAAATATGGACCCATCTCTATAAACTAGGCTTCGATTTTCTTCGACAAACGCCAAATAGGGTTAGAAGCTCGAGAAACAGCCTTTGCCTGGATAAAACCCGTACCAACTCCGGGGACGTAGAATCGGCTGTTGAGGAAATTCTGATATATCAAATATACAATTAGACCCACATTTTCGGCATATATGTATATTGTATAAAGTCCATTGACAGTTTGAAAATCTTAATATTAGGTATATAGGAATTAGGGGAGGAGGATGGAGTAGAAGTAGAAGTTCACTTCCAAGAACTATTCTTTAGCATGTCAGTCAAGCAGCGCACGACTGCCGGTCTCTCCTCTGGGTAGCCAACAGACATCAATTTGAAGGCGAGCTAAAGGAAAGAACCCGTGAAAAGAGGATCGACAGACACCATCTCTTTGTCGATTTTAAAGCTGCTTTCGACTGTACGAAAAGGAGTTGCCTCTATGGCGCTGAATTTGATATATGTATACTGGGTAAGCTGACGTTGAGCAACACCAAAAGCTCCGTCAGGATCGGGAACGACCTCTCCGAGCCATTCGATACCAAACGAGGTTTCAGACAAGTTGACTCGCTATCGTGTGACTTCTTTAAACTAATGCTGGAACAAATAGTACGGGCCGAAAAGCAAAACAGAGAAGGTACAGTCTTGTATAAGAGTGTACAGCTGCTATTGATGATATTGATATCATAGGAAACAACACACGCGCCGTTAGTTCTGCTTTTTTTTCTGGCGGTGAACGAGGACAAGACGAAATATCTCCTGTCGTCAAACAAACAGTCAGCGCATTGGCGTCTTGGTTCCCACGTCACTGTTGGCAGTCATAACTTTAAAGTTGTAGATAATTTCGTATACCTAGGCACCAGCATCAACACCGATAATAATGTCAGCCTTGAAATCCAACGCAGAATCACTCTTGCCAACAGGTGCTACTTTGGACTGAGGAGGCAATTCAAAAGTAAATTCCTCTCTCGTCAAACAACAACCAAACTCTACAAGTCCCTAATCATTCCAACATCCGATGAGTCGGCACTAGGAATTTTCAGCTCTGAAAGTATTCGACACAGTGATGCTGGTGGAAGCCAAGGAAGAGGCAGACCTCCACTCCGATGGAAGGACCAGATGGACAAGGACCTGGCTTCACTTGGTATTACCAATTGATGCCAAACTGCCAAAAGGAGAGATACATGGCGCGCTATTCTGGACTCGTATAACCGCGTAAGCGGTGTCTACGACAGTCAAGAATAAGAAGAAGAGTTAGGGGAAGTTATGACCCGATTTCACCCATTTTTGGCACGCTGACGTATTATTACAATAAAAATATTCCTTATGAACTTCTTCAAAATATCTGAGAGACTTACTTATATTTTCGGTAAGAAATTTATAAGAAACACTGAGGTCTTCATGTTCGATATATGTCGCCTTAAAAACGATTCAGATTGACTTCACAGTTTTGGTATATGGGAAGTAGGCGTGATTGTGAACCGATTTGGCCAATTTTCATAAAATATCATTGGGATACCAGCAAGATATTATGAACCTAATACCATTGAAATTGGTCTAGTATTTTTTGAGATATGCTTTTTGACCCACAATTGGCCGGAACCACACCCATTTAAAATGTTGTATACCATGTTGAGTGCAGCTCTTCTGAACCTTCTTTATACTCATAATGAAATTTAAGTTTTCTGGTGTTTTTCTTTACTAAAATAAAGCATATTTGGTCATTTGCAACAAAACCTTTGTATGGGGGGTGGGCGTGGTTATTATCCGATTTCTTTCATTTTTAAATCCCTAGTACTAGGAACTTTATTTCTTCTCTTAAAAATATACCTTTTAGCGACAAATTCTTCCAGGTCTGATGCCAAATCTAATGAACACGAGTACTCAAATTATTTACAACACATATCAAATACAATCCAATGGTTTCAAAAGAACCTGGTAAGCTGATGTCTTCAGTAGTCTTTCATCATAATATGTCAAAATTTCTTCAACAAAGTAAAAACATCTGTATACATACTATTACATTTGACAAAAAAAAATATTGTTTTCCACAACACAAATTTCACTTAATATCACATTATTCATTGCACTGTAAAAATCTCAGCGGTAAACTTTTGTAGCAAATACTTTTGCAAACTCTTTCTTTCACAACAGATTCGCCATTCATTCATTCATTCACGCATTTATGACACATTTTATGGCAACACAATCGCAATTTGAACAACCAACAACAACCCAACTTGTTACCAGCCTTTCTGGCTACCGCCTTCACAACCAATTACGAAGTATTTTCCACCCAAAAATCCGCCCGACACTCAACTTCGTGCCACCGTTAATTTGATTCTGTTTTCTGTTTTTAGCATTTTCGCACTGCATCGACGAAATTAAGTTAGCAGCTGTAGCTGCAGGCGGCAAATTACTGTTGGCGAATCTTACATGCCACTGAGCACAGAGTTTAGTTCGTGTCTACAGCGCGCCCTCTATGCTCACTCCCGCACACCATTTTTTCACACTTTAGTTATTTGGTGTGTTGTATGTTCTTTATTATGGCGTTTTTTTTCGTAAACTTTGGCCAAAGTATATACTTGGAGCGCGCTAAAATTGCTGCTTTCGCCAAATCACTGCTTCTTCTTCTTCCTGCCACATGTACAATAGAGTCTTCAGCGCACAGAGTGACATGCTAAGATTGTTATTTGTTCGAGCAAAGCTTTAAAATCTTGATAATTAAGTTATATGTGTAGTAGAAAAGTATACGCAAGGAAAGAAGTACCGTTTTAATTTATCGCAAAGAACTGGGAGCGTCAAGTTTAGCAAGGAGTTTAGAAGTAGAGATGCTGTAAGAAGCAGAGAGGTCTAGTTGCTTATGTCTAATAGATTAACTAGATTATTAATTTTGCCTTTCTCAGCCGCTTCGGGGTAAATATTTATTAATCGGTTTAACGGGAAAATATATATATCTTATATGTATATATATATTCTTCTTCTTCGATATTTGTAATATATATATTTGTATATCTGTATATAATAGACAAATATCCCAGCTCTAAAAGCAAAAGGAAATCACTTAAGCGCTTTAAGCGTCAATCAAAAGGCGGCAATCAGTAAAAATCCAAAGGTGGGGTCAACACTGCCATAGCTTGTAAGCGTGTATGAGTATATAAAAAGCGTCTTATTTTTCATGACTGATTTTTGATGACTTTATTCTGTTTAACTTTCGTCATTTTTATTTTTGTGTATTCTGCTTTATAGTGTTGACGCGCCTGTGTTTGTGTGTCAGTACAACGGCCAGTCTCAAGGCAATAATTTTTTTACTGTTATTGTTTTGCGTATTTATGAGCTGGAACAGTTTGCTGCATTGTTTGCAGTCAGCGCGAAAAAAAAACAATATTTTTCTCTTTGCATTAAATTTGTAAGATTTTCATTTAAATTATGAATTTTCGAAAAGTTGGAGATATTTTTAATATTGCAGAGTTGGTTGGAATAAAGAGATTTATGCATGGCTTTTGAATAGAAGAAATGCGGAGTCCAGTTGGTAGCAAAAGTTTGCTGAATTAAATCCGATAGTAGATTAAAATTTTATGATTCTTCGCTTTGAGCTTTGACGAAGTTTCAGCGGACCAATTTGAATAATCTGCCTATTTGGGGGAGTTACTTAATTTGTAGAATGGTATGAATATTGGTATTGAATACACCCTTCGTACGCAATTTCATTAGAAACACCATTTTGATACATATGCATATATGTAAAACCTTTAAAATTTGAAACTGAAATTTCAAACGACTCGAAATCGAATAGAACAACGCCTACTTTCCTTATAACATAAGACTCTGACAGATTCTTTCAGTTTATACTGTATAATCCCGTTAAAATGAAGATATCAGAATAAATCTGCAATGCTGGTGTGGCTAGTTCTTAAATAGTCAAAATCGGATCATAAATTTTTCAGGCCTAAGGTATCCAGCATTAACTCAAACAACGAAATCAATCGGAGGATCACTATTGCCAACAGGTGCTTTCACGGGCTCAGTAGGCAATTAAAAATCAGAACCTCCTCTCGCAAAACCAAAGTAACGCTCTAATAGTCGCTCATCATACCCGTTCTGATGTGACGATGACCAATATAGACGAGCACTGTTTAGGAGCGTTCGAGAGAAAAGTCCTCCTAAGGATTTAGGGCCGGCTATGCGTAGTCGTAGGTGAGTACCGGATTCGTTGGAATGACGAGCTGTAGAGCTTTGCAGCGATATAGACATTGTGCGGCACATAAAAATACAGCGGTTGGGCTGGCTTGGACATATCGCCCGAATGGAAGAAAACACTCCAGCACGACACGGTACCCACTGGATGTGGACTTGGCGAATGCTTATGGACGCGGCCAAAACCGACACCCGGTTGTACTACCAATTGATGATGAAGGTAACCAATATTTCGATATTCTAGTTGACTATATACCAAAGATATCGTTAAATTTGTCAGGTATCTTAATGGTTTGCATTAGCCCCTCTATACCTAACTTAAAGATTTTTGACTCTCTGATTGACTCCCCAAAATATCGATTAATATGTGAGAATTAAGTGACCAAGTTATCTAAGAAAAAAATCGGTTTGGTGCTATAAAATTATCAGATCGAACAATATATTTATATTCCAGGCATTAATGATTTGGAATTTTCGATTTTTTCGCAAATATTTTTCTGAATTTTTCAAGTTTCAAGATTCTTTAGATTATTTCAAAATCTTCTTTTGAACAACTCAAAACTTTAATTTTGATTAAATCTTAGTGTCGGACAAAAAATAAGAACAATTTATCCAATAATATTCGATTGAAAACTATTTTTTAATGGTATCGCTCCTTTTTGATATTTTCTTTGAAGATAAAGTGCGTATCAGGCATTTACATACATAAATTTTATCTTTTCAGGGGCTATACCAGAGTAACCCATGAAAAATTAGGCGATTTTCGTGATTATTTTATAGAAAGTACTCGATCGAATGTTTCGAAGTTTTTTGGACATTGTAAGAAATATTTGGAGCTATAATTTTAGATTTTTTTTACAAAAATATTGAAAAATAACGGAGTTATGTGCTGTCTTCGAGGGTGCCAAAAAAAAAAGTTCCTCAACTTCTTTCATGATTCCGACCGAATGTGTAGCTGAAACAAAAAAAGCTTATTAAAGTTGAAGATATCTCATATACAATGACCTAC
Source organism: Zeugodacus cucurbitae (assembly GCF_028554725.1). Taxonomy (NCBI): domain Eukaryota; kingdom Metazoa; phylum Arthropoda; class Insecta; order Diptera; family Tephritidae; genus Zeugodacus; species Zeugodacus cucurbitae. The sequence goes on from NC_071669.1 coordinate 58,020,150, forward strand.
AAGTTTTGAAAAATATCAAAAATTATTATAACAAAATGGCGTAGCTCTGAAAAAACAGTCGTTTTATTAGGTAAAAAAATGGTAGTTTTTTAATGTCAATGTTGTATAGTAAATATATTCAGGAATACTCAGTTTCATTTGAAGCCGATTGGTCAATTTCTCGTTGAGTTGTGATGTCAGCTCTTTTGAAAACTGTCGTTTCGAGAAAAACGCGTTTACAGTGTACCAACTATCGTGGGTTATGCCTGCGAGCTGTCGATCTTTAGAACACAGTCATTCAAAAACTATTCAAGATACGACCTTACCGCTTTCACAAGACATTTTTGAAAGTATTAACTATCGAATAAGCAAAAAATTAAAAAAAAAAATAGATTTTTTTGAAATGTCACACTGGTATAGCCACTCAAAGGAAATTTTTCATAAATTATTCGTAATTTTTTTATAATTATTTAATCTTTTTACAAAATAAAGCTCTTTCCGATTCGTGAACATTACGTTAACGATTTTATTAAATTTAAAAGAGTGGCAACCCTGCCAAATTTTTTTATTTCATAAATTACAACATATGTTAATATTCATTTAAAATACCGTAAAACTATTCAAAATTAATTTTTATACTCTCGCAACAAAAGTTGCTAAAGAGAGTATTATAGTTTTGTCCACATAACGGTTGTTTGTAAGTCTTAAAACTAAATGAGTTAGATATAGGGTTATATATACCAAAGTGATCAGGGTGACGAGTAAAGTTCAAATTAGGATGTCTGTCTGTCCGTCCGTCTGTCTGTCCGTCCGTGCAAGCTGTAACTTGAGTAAAAATTGAGATATCTTAATGAAACTTGGAACACGCGTTCCTTGGCACCATAAGAAGGTTAAGTCCGAAGATGGGCGAAATCGGACCACTGCCACGCCCACAAAATGGCGATAACCAAAAACACTTAAAGTGCCATAACTAAGCTATAAATAAAGTTATGAAAATAAAATTTAGAACATAGGATCGCATTAGGGAGGCGCACATTTGAATGTAATTTTTTTGGAAAAGTGGGCGTGACCCAAATCCCTCAAATAGGTTTTTTGTATATATCTTGCAAACCAATAAAGCTATATAAACCGAACTTTCTGCAGTCGTTTTTTTTAGCCGTTTTCTTGTACAGTCCAAAAACGAAAGAAATCGGATAATAAGCACGCCCACCTCCCATACAAAGGTGAAGTTGAAAATGACTAAAAGTGCGTTAACTCACTAACGAGAAACGTCAGAAACACTAAATTTTACATAAGAAATGGCAGAAGGAAGCTGCACTGAGATTTTTTTTACAAAATGGAAAATGGGCGTGGCGTCGCCCACTTATGGGTCAAAAACCATATGTCAAGAACTACTCGACAGATTTCAATGAAATTCGGTGTATAATATTTTCTTGATACCCTGATGACACTGGTGGAATATGGGCGAAATCGGTTCACAACTATGCCTACTTCCCAAATAACTCAATTTTGAATCCTTTTGATTCGTTCACTTTATAATGTATACATAAGGAACCGATAAAGATAGCGAAATAAAACTTTACACAAATACTGTAATTGAGCTGTGACATCACTTGTGGAAAAATTGTCAAAATCGAAGCATGACTTTTCAAGGCCCCTGATATCAAACATGAAGAACTCAATGCCTAAGGGTAATTTTTCACCTAAATAAATTGCGAGAGTATAAAATGTTCGGTTGCACCCGAACTTAGCCTTTCCTTACTTGTTAATACAATTTTTATCAGGTGGCAACACTGTTTTTAGAAAATTAACTTATTATTTTTTAATACTACTTTTTCACAAAGTATGTATTAATATTTGTAAATAAATACCATCAAATTTTTCAAAATTATTTTTTGTTAATTTTTGTTAGATGGCAACACTAATTTTAAAAATAATTTTTTTTTAAATATTTTTATAAAAAATTTTATAATTTTAAAAGTGTTGCAGCTCTTATTAGTAATAGTTTTTCTTTCAAATTATCAAAGTTTACATTTTCACAACAGAGGCCACCAATCTCAAAAATTACAACAAAAGCTATGAACTTTAATTTTGCCATAGATTTTTGCCACTGATTTTGCAGTTTTTAAACTCATTGTAGATTACCGATGTAGTCAAGCGTGAGCAACAGCAAATGTACAAGCAATTTTTGGCAAATTACAACAACAAAAGCACAGTTAATAGTGTATGTTACTCATACGCACCGACGAGCAAAGTAGATTAGGTAATTCAAAGGCCCTTAAACGTAGCGACAGCAACTAACCCACACACATGTGTGCGTATGTACCTGCAACACTGTATGTGCTGCTCAAATGATTCAATTACGCCAATTCTTAGAAGAAATTACGAGTTTTTGGTGTGTGCTATTCAACGAAAATATGCTGGCAGAGATAGCAAGTAAGTAGAAATTCAGCCAGTGATGCATACCAAGATGTAGTTATGCTACGACTAGCAGTCGTATATACATATGTATATCTGTCTGTGTGTGTATAATAAAAGACAGGTAATAGTATTGAATTTCAATGCTTTCTGGAGCAGAAAATTTGTATGGATTTTCAAGCAGCCTTCCATCTTACACATACACATTGCTCGCTTGCATTCAAGCAAAATTTATTGCAACTTATTGTTAACTTTTGCACACGCAGCAGCAGCAGTCTTATACACGCTTACTGCTCAGCAGTTGCACATTTGCGACTACATAACGGTAAAAGTGTGTTTGTATGTATCTCCAACATATTGTTGCGTTTGTGCGTATGCTCCCAGATGTGGTTAAGAATTTTTTCAGAAAAATTTTTCAACCAGGCGCCCAGCAACGTTCAGCAGTCGCTCCGACATACGCATCCTCACCAGATATGTGTGTGCGAAGATAGCAACAACGTAAAAATTTCGTTCGCAGAGCAAATCTTTTTAACCGAAAAATGCCTTCACATTGAAACGAAAAGTACGAAAAACAAAAACAAAAACAAAAGTGCATATATGTGCGTAAATATATTTATTTGTAGTCTTATTTCTTCATTCATGCGCAGATTTGTATGTGTGTGTGTGTGTGCGTGCGCTTTGAACTCCTTATGTGGCCAAATACACACACTTATGGTTGTACAGTGCGTATACGTAACTTTTGCTGCTGGCATGTAACCAAATCGAATTTACTTACTACCGAATAAATATACATATGTGTGTTTGTAAGTTGGAAAACAAAATTTACAAAATTCTCGCAAGCAAAGTTTTTTACTTCAAGCTAGCGTATTTGCAGCAGACAAGTGTGTATGAATGTGTACAGTAATGGTTGTAAATAAAGTTGTATGGAATGTTTATATATATGTATATGTATATGTGTATATATATGCATAAAATCACACATATATTCCATACATGTTGTTAAAAGTTCGGTATTTCGTTGCGGCCTGTCGCTTTTTTGCCACACTCTACCTTGCTTTTGTGCTATGGCAAGTTACGCATGGAGCTTCATGCAACGTTTCTATGGATTCTGTTCACCTAGTAAAAGTGAATTTCGAAAAAATTCGCTTGCCACACTTGAAGTAAAAAAAAAAAACAAAAAAATAATAATAAAAAATAAAAATAACAACAAATACATGTAAGCTTTTTCAAACTTTTGTTTTTGTGAATTGCTTGTGTGCCAAGTTAATATGGGTCATGTGATTCTCCATAGGCCCGCTTTGTGAGTGCCATGAATCGGCAATTTTGAGTCAGTTGATGTGGCGTGTGTGTATTTGGAGATGACGAAGATGTTAAAAATGCTGTTCGACATTTTTAATGATAACGGGAAGATATATAAAATGAGTAGAAATTCAATATTTTTCGGCTGAAGTAATCGTTAAATTGATTAAAATGCAAAAAAAACTATTTTAACTACTTTTAAGGGGCTAAACCAGTGTGACACTTTCAAAAAATCGTTTTTTTTTATTTTTTGCTAATTCAACAGTTTATACTTTCAAAAAAAAATCCTGTGAAATCGGTAAGGTCGTATCTTGAATAGTTTGTGAATGGCAGCGTTCTAAAGAGCGACCGCTCGCAGGTATAACCCGGGATATTTGAAACTTTAAAAGCGTTTTTTTCGAAACGACATTTTTCAAAATTGCTGACATTTGAACTCAACGACAAATTGTCCGCTCGACTTCAAATTTAAACTGAGTATTCTTGAATATATTTGCTATATAATGGCCTACGATCTCTTTGATTGGTTGAAAATTGTCAATTTGGCATTTAAAAAAAAGGCATTTTTTACCAAAAAAATCGAACTTTTTTTTCAGAACTACGTTATTTTTTATGTTTTGAAATTTTCCAAAAATCGTGGGTAATTGTATAGAAAATACCTTCAACTTCAATAACCTTTTTGAATTTTTTTGTTTGAGCTACTCATTTGGTCGGAATCATATCAGCAGTTGGGGAACTTTTTTTTTTGGTAGCTTCGAAGGCAGCATATAATTTTTATTTTCCGTTATTTTTCATTATTTTGTAAAAAAAAAATCTTAAAATATAGCTGAAAATATACCATATTATGTCCAAAAAACTTCGAAACATTCGATCGAGTACTTTCTTAAAAAAAAAAAAATCACGAAAATCGCCGAATTTTCCATAGGTTGCACTGGTATAACCCCTTAAGCTAATTTATAACCCTTCTAGTTAAAAAATATTTTAATACATTAGTCTGACTTTGATATTTATTATCTCTAAGTATCACACGTTTTTAGAAAACACTTTTTCGTCTATTTTGACACTTAGTATAGAGAACGGGGTATAAAACTCGCGATAAATTTTAGATTCACTACTTTAATAGTAAAAAAATCATACTAATCCGTTATACTGATATAGAGGTCTTTCTGAATAATTTTTTTGAAATATTGACAATTTTCTTGATTAAAAAATAAAATTTCATTTCTCTGAAACGGCCATAAATCGATACCTTTCTCAAGTACGAAAGCTCTATAGCAATGATCACCGGATTGTAGATTGTGGTTAATATTCTAATGAATCCTATATAGAACACCTTAACTCATCAGATTTTTCGAGAATACAGCAGAGAAATCCAGCATAAACAAAATTATTAAAATAAAACAAAAAGAAAGAGTTCGGCGATCCAATTCAATACCATTTTAAGCACGAATCAAAATCCAAAATCATCGATCTGGGACCGATTGCATTAATTTCCACTGTATTATATCCAATATCAACCCTCCTACAGTGCCAAGTAACATGTGTACCAAATTTCGTCAAGATATCTTAATTTTTACTTAAGTTATTCGTTGCACGGACAGACGAACAGGATTTCAACTCGTCTCGTCATTCTGATCATTTTGATATATATAACCCTATATCTAACTCGTTTAGTTTTATGACTTACAAACAACCGTTATGTGAACAAAACTATAATACTCTCTTAGCAACTTTTGTTGCGAGAGTATAAAAATCATAGTGAAAAATTCTGTAATAATGGTTCAAAAAAATGTATAGCATGAAATATGGAAAAGTAAAAATTTCCGGAGCAGAAAATGAGGCAATCGGAATCGGAAATGCGGCAAACTGAACCAGACATGAGGAGGCAGAATGTGGGGTAACCGGATATTATGTTACCGGAACTGAAAATTATTATACCGGAACCGGATATGATGTTACCGGAAACGGTTGTGGGGTGGCCCGAACCGGATATGATGTTACGGGAACCGTTGTTACCAAAACGTGAAGTGGAACAGCCGGAAGGGTTAGCCCTTGTTGCCGAAATCGGTAGTGGAACAACCGGGACCGGGTATGAGGTGGCCGGATATGGGGCATCCGGAACCCGATATGCGGTAATGATGTTACCGGAACCGAAATGAGTCAACTGGAACCAGATGTCATCAGTCTAAAAAGTATTATGTACCGAATTTCATTTTCAAATCGGCCGTGCAGTTCCTGAGATATGGTTTTGACAAAAAATTGGACGACGCCACGGCAATTTTAAATTTTTGATGCCAATCTAGATGTAGTCTTTCTGTTTCGTCTGTAGTATAATATTTAGTGAGTTGACGCACTCACCATTTGTTTGGTGTGTAGGCGTAGTTGTTGTCCAGTTTCTACCATTTTCATGGTGTATGATGTAGAACTAAAGGAAAATGCGTCCTATAAGCTTGGTTTATACAAACAAGTATTTCAATATTACTCAGAAGTATATACATATGTATATACATAAATTCAGAAATACTTCAACTCAAAAGAATTTACAAATTTCCAAGATTTATGATTCCAAAAGTAAAGTAAAAAGTAAATAGTAATTGGGTTAAAGATTCCAAGAAGAATTCTACTACTAAAATTAGTGATTTTTACAAATTTATTAAGTTTCCCACCTTCTCCTTAAACAAGCGAACTTTTTCTCGGAAATTTCACTTAAACAAATATTTTGTTTACTTTTCTAAATTTCAACTCATTCCTGGCATTTTCAAGTCTTCAACAAAGTTTAGCAAAACAACGGTTAGAAAAATAGAAACACAGAAGACACACATATTTCAACAAATTAGACAAATTTCTGCTAATGGTGCGCATAGAATTTCAATTTAGCAAAAGGGAATGTCATAATTTATTTGCGCCTTATTGCTAGGGCGCGTGCCCCAGGGGGTGCTTCACACAGCTTCAACCAGCTGTAGCCATGCAACAGAATGTATGTGTGTGTGTGTGTAGTGCCAAGTGCCGTTAAGCTAGTTGAATGAGTCGCTGCAAATCGTCAAACAAGCCAAGTTAAATGTAGTGAAGCGAAGTGAAAGCAAATAGTGAAAAGTTGCCATTCGAAATGGCACCAACGAAATGCGAGGCAATGTAACGAAATGTCAATACGCAATGACATTAAATGAATTTGGTGAGAGTTAGGGAATGACGTCTAAAATGTGAGTTTATGCAATTTACATTTTTTTCTACTTGAAAAACGAAAATGCACGCTGGCATGCTTTTAGTTGAGGCATTTTCGTTTATGCATAGAGTGTTTGTTAGAGGCGCTTTGAGACAGAAAGGCAAGCTTTTTAAATGAGCTCAGTAGGCAAATATGTTTTGTGAAAGTTTATGAAAGAAACATAATAAAATAGTTTCATTATTAAGCAGCTAGTGGAGTAAGCTTTTATCTACTAGAAACTGAATAGTCAGAACTTCGTTATTTGACATTCTTCTGCTTTTCTTTTCCGATGCAATTGAGATGATTGTTGGGTGAAGTACCCTTTACCAATTTCGATCACACTACTTTGGTACATTGACAATAAATATATAATATTCTCCTTTAATAGCTACCACCTTATCATAATTGGAATAATTATATAATCCAACTATAACATTTCCGTCTATCTAACTACAGAACGTCTGTTAAAAAGTATACCCAATCAGTCCATAGTCAAAATAAGAAAGACTTTAGCTTCAATTACTATATAGGTTAGGTTAGTCCGGTAGGCCAACAGACCACGGAGAGATCAGCCATGGTCCTTAGCGATATCAGCGTTGGAGTGCTTCACGTAATCCATGATTATTAGTTATCTTTTAGGATGCCAACACTTTACGCGAATTTTAAGAGATTATGCGACCTCACTAACGATATTTCCCTCAACTTCTCGTACTATAGGGCCCCCAATAACTATATAAAGGTAAAAGGCTTTTCAAGACGAAAATTCTTCCGGAGAATTCAGAGAAGTAGTGGATGTTCAAATAATACTCTTATTTACATTTAAAAGCTGAATCTATCTAAAGTCAAAACTAAAACCTTAAAATTGTAGTGATAAACCTTAATCAATTCAAGGCTTCTTCTTCAGAGCAGATATTTGTGAAAAAAATCAGGCTATCGTGTACTTTGAGATTTTTTAAGGTAGAAAATGTTGATTACAACCATACTATTAAAGAATGGTTAATTGATTATTCAAAAGAGATTATATATCATATATTAAAATTATCAGGATGACGAGATGAGTTGAAAGCCGGATGTCTGTATCTCCGTCCGTGCGTCCGCCTGTCCGTCTAAGCCATAAATAAAGCTATACAAGTAAAATTTGGTATACATGGTCGCACTAGGAAGAAGCATATCTGGATTCTGAAAAGTGGCCGTGGCGCCGCTCCTACTTAAGTGTTTTGTGAATATCTCGGAAACCACTAAATTGATATAAACCACGCCCACCTTCCATACAAAGGTTATGTTAAAAACAAGAAAAAACGTTAACTTCGGCTGTACCGAAGCTAATATATCCTTCACAGGTGCATTTCTTTTAGTAACTATGTGTTTAAGCAAATCTAAAGACGTAAGAAAAAGTAAGTAAAAAAAAAGAAAACATTTTACTAATTCTTTTTAGTCGAGTTGTTTGCTAGAAACCGATCTGAACAATTTCTTCGGAGATTATATTATTACCTTAAGCAGTAATCCATGTCAAATTTCGTGAAGATACCACGTCAAATGCGAAAATTTTCCATACAAGCCATTGATTCCGATCGTACGGTTTGTATGGCAGCTATATGCTAATGTAAACCGATCTGAACAATTTTTTCGTAGCTTAAATTATTTCTATGAGCAATAACTCACACAAAATTTCGTGAAGATATGTAGTAAAATCCGGAAGTTTTCCATACAAGCCATTGATTCCGATCGTTCGGTTTGTATGGCAGCTATATGCTATAGTGAACCGATCTGAATAATTTTTGCGGAGATTAAATTATTTCTATGAGCAATAACTCACACAAAATTTCGTGAAGATATGTAGTAAAATGCGGAAGTTTTCCATGCAAGCCATTGATTCCGATCGTTCAGTTTGTATGACAGCTATATGATATAGTGGTCCGATATCGGCATTTCCGACAAATGAGCAGCTTCTTGAAGAGAAAATAACATCTGCAAGATTTCAAAACGATATCTTAAAGACTGAAGGACTAGTTCGTATATATACAGACAGACGGACGGACAGACAGACAGACGGACATGGCTAAATCGACTCAGTTCAACATACTGATCATTTATATGTATACTTTATAGGGTCTCCGACGCTTCCTTCTGGGTGTTACAGACTTCGTGACAAACTTAATATACCCTGTTCAGGGTATAATTACTAAACGTGAGATAACTCACTAACGGAAAACTTTATCACTGAGAAAAAAATGGAAAATGTGCGTGGCGTCGCTTATGGGCCAAACACCATATCTAAAAAGCTACTCAACCGATTTTAATGAAATTCGGTATATAATACTTTCTAGACACCCTGATTACGCGGTTGGAAAATTAGGCCACCTCATATCCGGCTGCGCAATATCCTGTTTTGGTAACACAATTCCTGGTTCTGATTACCTCATATCCGGTTTCGATAACATCATATCCGGTTGTCCCATATCCGGCCACCTGACATCCGGTTTCGATAACATCATATCCGGTTATCCCATATTCGGTTCCAGTTGTCTCATTTCCTTTTCCGGTAACTCGGCTTCAGTGGGGAGCACCACAACATTTTGAATAGTCACCTAGACCTTGGTGTCATATGAAAGCAGATATCGAACTCTTCATGTTCGGGCTCAGTGCCCGAGAGTAATTTCAATTCAATTTCGAAAATATCGGTAAATCTCTCAGAAACTTTAATATAATTTAGAGGGAATCTTTTTCATCTAATAGTGTGTTTTTGTACTGAAAATGGTTAAAATCGGGTCATAAATTACCCTAGCTCCCATATACCTAATAATATATTTTTCAAAAACACGTCTGGGGCTTTATTTCGCAAATATCGGTTAATATGTTCGCTTTCAGTCGAACTTAGCCTTTCCTTACTTGTTTTATTGCTACCAATATGTAATTTGTTTAAGCACATTTATGCTCTTAGTCACTCGCCACGAGTGGTCGATATTAATTATTATAAAACGGACATCATTTGTGCTTATTTACGCCATTCGTAAAGCCATTTATTACGTAATGAGTCCACAGACAGACAGACACTCAGCCAGGAACGTAAAAGTGAATAATTTCAAGAGTGGATCTCATTTAATTTGACCATAATTGCAATTATATACTTAATCAGCGCAACGGAAAGCGTCAAACACACACACACACACACACATATACTTATTTATACAGATCAACTCTTCTCAAATATGCGCTCTTCAACGCACATAGTGCGGACACCGGTGAAAGTTGTGACAGTTGTTAAGAGCGAATAGTATGAAAAAAAATCCATCAACAACAAATTCAATCGTTGATATGCAAACAAGCAGGATAAACGCCATGGACGAGGCAGTAATTAATAAATAAAAATTCAAACGAAAATCGCGGGAATTACAGAAAGTGAAAAAAATATTTATACATGAAAATGCCCAGAGCAATAAATGTTGCAAGCGCATAACGGTATATGCATGCATATATGCGCTGATACTTATTACGGTAACGGAAGCCATGTACCTCGTATGTTTATGTGTGTGCAACTGTTTCCTTCGGTGTCGGTATGTGGGTGGCGCGCTGTTATTATTGGGACTGCTGAAATTATTATTTTTGTTTAAATTACAGACTTGATTTACAGCACAAAGTGAAATTTATATAATGAATAAAGAGCACGCGCATACACATATAATGAACAATATTAATATGATAAACTGCCATTTAAATTGCAATAAATTGTAATTGAAATGTCAATGCATTTATATGATTCGATAAATCATTTTTTATTATTTTATGCTTGAAAAGTTGAACTTTCAATTTTTGAACGCAATAAATATTAATTTAAATAATTTAATAATACTAGGCTATATACATACATAAAAGTTGAGTGGATTGAGAACGACAAAGTCTAGCTATGCTCCCAAGACAAAGTGCAATGGAAAAAGATTTCTACAAAAGCCGTTCTGAAGATAAGGAAACCTTCATGTGTTCTTCTGGTATGGAAAATTTTCTCATAAGACTACAAATATGCTCAGAACCTAAATGGAACCTAGAGTGTTCCAGATATTGTTTTTGTAATATTAGGTTGGCAAATATCTCCCTTCCGCTTTATTGCGCTTTGTTCAATGATTTATAAAAAGTGTTACAGTGATCGGATTTAGTTTAAATATGCGCCGTTTCGTTTGATAATCTGTTTCCATTATTTGCGAAGAACTCGAACAGCCACTTTTCACAAGCCTCTCTTGAGTTCAAATTTACACAACCAAGGGCGTTCGCCATGGACAGGAACAGGTGGGCTATATGGTGGATGTGATAAAACACCCCATTCGAGCTCCCGTAGCTTCTGACGAGTCATCAAAGAAGTGTATGGTGTGGCGTTGTCCTGGTGGTCCTATCTGTTGGCCAATTCTGGACGCTTCTGGTCGATCGCCTGATTCAAGCGGTCCCGTTGTTCGCAGTAGAGGTAGAATGAAACGTCTGGCCATACGGGAGCAGCTCATATTCGATGATTCTCTTCCAATCTCACCAAACACACAGCAAAACCTTCCTGGCCGTCACCGGCCTTCGACCACTACTGTTTTCGATTGATACGGTCGTATGTGATCCAGTCACCGCTTCAAAAATGGGTCGAGTTCGTTCCGTTTCAGCTGCATATTGCAGGCGTTGATTCGATTCAGAAGGTTTTTTTGTGTCAAATCATGCGGCACCCAAACATCAAGCTATTTTGTGTGTCCTTCTGCAGATGGTTTAAAATGGTTTGGTGACTAACTCCCATCTCCTGGACGATATCACGAGATGCCACATGCCGGTCTAACTCGATGTTTTCCATAATTTCATCGGTATTCGTCGTCACAGGTCTTTCGTCGGCTGGCTTATCCATGGTCTCGTTTTCACCCGCTCTCACCATTAATCTCACGGAGCGGTTCTCTAGCGGATTTGTCTTTAACGAAGGAAAACTTAAAAAACGTCTATAACTGTTGAACGCAATATCCGAACTTATCATGCATATAGTATTGCCAGATACGAGCTTTGTAACGTTTTATACATAGCCGAGAAATTCAAAAGACAAAAAGGCGGAAGGGAGATATTCGCCAACCTAATATTAAGGCTTATTAAGTTATCGCCGAAGATTTTACTAGTATCCTTTTAAGATCTATTTGACAAAGCCCTGAAGACACGGCAACTTGAACTTTCAGCCTCCCTAGTATGTCTATAATGAGTTCTTTTGGTGATCTTATACGAGTTTTCATGAAACAGAGTCCTAATTTTCAGGAATGGTTTAAAGTCTACTCGAGCTATATTTTTTTAAGTTAGATTAACATTATCATTTGTTGAGTTTTGATGACATCTATTCTTCTTTATTCTTGCAAAAAAAAGTGAAGTCTTCTGAACACACCTACCTCCCAAATAAAGGTTATGTTGAAAACCACTAATAGTGCTTTAATTCTGTAAGGAAAAACACCCGAAACCTAATATGTTATGGTAAAGATGGTACAGAAGGGTTGCTCTCAAATTTTCAAAATTCAGTTCTTCGGAGGTCCTATAAAGTATATATACATTTTACTAAATATCTTCACGAAATTTGGCGTAAGTTATTGTTCATAGAAATAATTTAATCTTCGAAAAAAATGTTCAGATCGGTTCACTATATCATATAGCTGCCATACCAGCCGAACGATCGGAATCTATGTCTTGTATGGAAAATTTTCGCATTTGACGTGGTATCTTCACCAAATTTGACATGGATTACTGCTTAAGGTAATAATATAACCTCCGAAGAAATTGTTCAGATCGGTTAACTATATAACCTTAATGTTTCTAGCAAACAACCCGGCTAAAAAGAATTAGTAAAATGTTTTCTTTTTTTTACTTACTTTTTTCACATCTTTAGATTTGCTTAAACACATAGTTACTAAAAGAAATGCCTATGAAGGGTATATTAGCTTCGGTACAGCCGAAGTTAACGTTTTTTCTTGTTTTTTTTTTTATTGAAAATGTAGGTAAATCTCTCAGATATTCAAAAGAAATTCAAATGAGATGTGTTTCTTCTAACTGTTTGCCTCTGTCCCAAAAATGGAAAAATCGGTTCAATATTTTCTCGATCCCTCATATACCTCATATACGGATTTTCAAACTTCGGGTGGATTTTATAACGGTTAATATGAGAGAAAGAGGGACATCAAAATTTACTGAGCGTGTTATATATCGGAATCGGCATCAGAATTGTCCATGAAAGAGTTGGCCGATTATTTGCCCACTAGCCGATTTGGCATCGGCCAAAAATTGGGTATCGGTTGGACAATAGCAATAAACCCCTAAAAGTGTGCTTCAAAAATTATTTTCAGTCAAGTTTTCATTGGTAACCATTTTACATTTTACATTTATTATTTGTTATATTTTTGGGCAACTTTGTGCAAAATTTTATTTAATATTTTACTTATTTTATCTTAAAAAAACAAATTTCTAAAAAAGATTTATCTATTTTCTCAAAAATATTTCTTTTCAACAAATTTCTAAACAAAATATATTTTCTTCTCAAAATTATCTATTTATCTAATTCAAACAGAATCTTAGTATTTACGCATGGAAATCCCCTCAACACATTTTCACAATTTATTCTTATCTATTTCCAGTATTACTACCAGCACTGTATATAAATTTGTATGCAAATGCTCCGACAAAAGCGCAGGCAAAGTTTGTGTGTCCTTGCCGCTGGCATAATATTCAGTTTATCAGCCGTTTCCGGGCATTGCCCACAATGCAGTGGCCCATACTCATGCACACACAGACATATGTAGCTATGAATATTGCAGTATGAATGTATGCATGCATGTATGTATTTGTGTACATATGGGAATTACCACACCGTCAGTGGTGCTGACTATGCGCCCAACAACAAACAAACAATCAACAACAGTAAACACTTGAAAACTGTTGAGTGGGTTGACTGGCTATTCCGCATATCGTTATGTGTATGTGTGTACTACTCGTGTATTTGCTCAAGGGCGAATGGAAATTAATTTGTGATGTGTTTTTGCTCCAAAAAACAATGCATTCAATAAAGAATGTAGTGCGGTATTTAAATAACGTGCAAATCGTAACTCCAACGGAAGCCACAAATCGGGAGATTTTTTTTTTTATTTAGTCAGGCAAATGTAAATATGGCGCTTATATATCTATGTGTGTGTGTAATACACTCGTTTATATGTAAATTTAACACAATAAATTTTTGTACATATTTGTTGGTCGATATCTCTGGTCAAGCGGCAAAAAACGTAATTGAAATGGAAAAGGCCGCACAAAAATTTGAAAAAAAAATCGTACAAAAAATAAAAAAACTTGTCAAAAACTGTGTGTGTTGACACTTTAATCCTTTTAAGTGTTAACACTCACCGTCAGGCAATGTTTACACACACACACCGACACTCACCAACCACTACAACGCATTAGCGTTGCGGAGCAGTGGTGTGCTCTAAAATGCCCCAAAGCTGTGCGCTTAACTGTATTTCGGTTACACACGTACACATGTGTAAATAATAGTGTTGCCGGATATATATACAGAAACAACACATATGTACATATATACACTGGAGGGAGTAATCAAATTATAAAAATCAGTGCTAGTAACATTTTAGCTACAGCTTTTTACACACAACAACAATAAACAAAGTAGACCTTGTAGAGAAGGTGTGATATATAATTTAGGAAGAGGGTGAGTGAGGGTGTTTTAAGCTCGTTTGGGAGCTGAATAATATATATACATACATATTAGTCCAAAATATACATATTTTCTATGGGACGAACTTCGAAAGTATTTTTCGAGTGTTTTGAGTCAGAAATTTTTGTTTTAATTTTTTTTGAATTTTTGCTATGAAATATTTGTTTACTTTAAACGTATTTTAATTATTCGGAATAATAATAATACTCAATAATTTTATTTCGAATTTTTAGATCTGGCAACACTGCAAAAGGGTCCATCTTGTTCTAGTTTATTTTGTATTCTCGTTTTAATCGTTTTTAGGCATCTGCTCGTATGTTCTAAAACTTGGTTTTCTAAAAAAAAATTCTATACTAATTTCGAACTTCTTTAATAATCTCCAAAACTTGCACTTTTTTATCTTCAAATTTAAAACTTTTTTTTTCAATACTAATTTTGAACTTTTTTATGCGTTTAAATTTAAATACGTTTAATTTTTTGGCATTTATGTCCTCAAACAAGGTGTTCGAGCTAAAATTCAATTTCGAACTTTTTTATCTTCAAATTTTAAATTTTTTTTTCAATACTAATTTTCGAAATTTTTTATTTATCTCCAAAATATTATTTTTTTTAACTTAAATTAATTTCCTACTTGCATTTATATCCTAAGACTTGGTTTTCGAAAACAAATTCCATTTCGAACTATTTTATTTATCTCCAAAAAACTGAGTTTACGAATTTTTTTAAAACCTATTTTTAAATATTTTATTTATCTCTCAAACACGTTGTTAAATACAAAAAAATTCCTTATTTTTATCAATTCAATTCACAGTTTTCCTTTCAACAATTATTTAGCTTTTATGTCCAAAAACTATATTTCGAAAATAAAAAATTTCAATACTAATTTCGATTTTTTTAAATATTTATCCCATAAATTTCTATAAATTTTTTTAAAATTAGCATTCTTATCTATTCCCAGTTCTCCTTCTCACTTTTTTTTTTGGCATTTACTCGTATGTTTTTCAAGTTGGTTTTCGAAAAAAGATTCATTTCGAACTTTTTTATCTATCTCCAAAAAAACTGGTTTTTGGAAAATTTTTTCAATACTAAATTATAAATATTTTCTTTATCTCTTAAACGGTTTTTAATAAAAGTAAATTCCTTATTTTTATCCATTCACAGTTTTCTTTTCCACCATTCATTTTGGCTTTTATATCCAAAAAATTATATTTCGAAAATAAAAATTTTCAACACTAATTTCGAATTTTTTCTTTCATCCATTCCATATTTTTATCAATTTTGAGTTTTTTCTCACCGTTTTTGGCATTTATCTGTTAAAACATGGTTTTCGAGAAATAAATTTCAATACTAATTTCGAACATGCTTATATACATATATTTTTTTGTCTTTCTCTCACATAATTTTTTAATATGAATAAATTACTGATTTTTAATTACTTTTAGTTTCTTCCCACCTTTTTTTAACATTTATATCTCGAAACTTGGTTTTCGAAAAAATTTTAATACTGATTTCGAATATGTTTCTATATTTTCAAAAATATTTTTTAATATTTTTTATTTATTTATTTTCTATCATTAATATCCAGTTCTTGAAATAAATCTTCAAAATAAATTTTGAGTTTCTTTTTTTTGTCTAATACTTTCCACTCCCACCCTTTTTAAATTTTGCATATTTTGTCTCCGAAAGTTCTTCTAAATATTCTTCTTCTCCTAATTTTTATCTCGAATATTTCCCCAAACCAAGAGTTTCTTGAGATTTTTCACATTACTTTTTCTTCATTTTCATGAACTCCAAAAATTTCCTACTAGTCCACACGAGTACCCCACTCTGCTTGCATATATTCATGTAGCTTGTCGACACGTTGCAACGTGTTGGCAGTTATGGCACACGCGAGCGCACCTACTAATCCGTCACAATATATCCGTTTATAACGGAACAACAACAGCAAAAACACTCACACACCACACTTCTCACCTTTGCTTGACTTTATCTGCGCAGTTGTTGTTATCTCGTGAGTTGTTGTCACACGTCTGTGTTAGGCACATACCTTCTCATGATTGTGGGGAGCGTATTTTTGTGGCGCGCGCTTTTATGAATTTATATTGTGCCTAAATTTCTGTTGTTGTTTTGCTTTGTACTTTTTTGGATGTAAAAATAATCAAAGGGATACGAGCATAACAGAATGCGAGGTTTCTTGTTAGAAAATTGGAAAGAGATTACTGACGGCAGTTCTGGGAAGAGAACAGTTATAGGTGTTAAAAAAATTCCCCTTAATGTGAGCTATGAACAAAAGGTTGCCTACATTTAGGAGCCAAACACATTAACGAAGTTTCAAACCTTAAATTTTCTACGTAGAATTATTGAAATATATTTTTGAATTTTTTCCAAATTTTTTAACAAAATTTATCAGACAGAAAACCAAAAATAAGCAAACTGTAACCAAAATATGTTGCCTTCCGAAACTATTTCCTTTCATTCCAACAGTAAACTTATACCCACTGCGTTATTTCCAAAATAATTGTGGTTTACGATACGAACATTTACTATACCATTCCCCAGCACATATTTCGTTTTGAATACACAGCAAAAGTATATATTTTTATAGCTTCAGGCTGTCATCTACTCATTTCCCTTTTTCCACTATTTACTTTATCTATAATTTCCATCTCGAGTGCGCTCACCATTCACACAATCTCCGCCTAAGCTAGTCGGTGTTGTGTTTGTCGCCACCCTTGAGCATCCCATTGCGGCCGTTTTCGTGAAACGTCGCTTACATAACGGTATTGCAGTAATGGACGCTTGAACCGTTGGGCGGGGTAGGTCGTCAGTTAACACTGTTCTGTATATTTATAAGTTTGAATAGGTTTCTACTTTTTCGTTCATCTTTTGTTGTCACTGATTTGCTGACTATATTTTCTTTTTCACGCTGCTGTTTGTCTTTCATTCTATCATTCATTCTATTTCGTTAGTTGCGTTAGTTTTCATTTTGTCGAGGTGTTTTTCTTAATAAACGAGAGTATTTTTCTTGTTTTGTTTGCATTCGATCATTTGATATGTGCTCGCAATCTTATTACCAACCTGCTCAGTCTTTTGCGTTAAAAAAAAGAAGCGAAAATTATTGGCAGCAGCCAGCTGGCGTCTCAAGTAGCACAATGTGTAGGTTTGTCGTGGCTTTCTGGTGGTGGAGAGTGTGAATGGAGTGTATAAATCTCTATGTTTGCAACGTATTTCCGAAGAGTTGCCACACTTTTGTGTTTTGGAATTGTTGCAATAGTATTTAGATGTTTTTTAATACTAGCTAGAGGCAATATATATTCCCTATATATAATCTTGAAAATAGTTTTGCAAGAAAATAGCATTTCTAGCTTAAAAAGGTGTGGAATGTTGGTGTATTATGAATCTGAGCCTAAATGTAGGCAACACTTATTGAAAAGTACCGTTTTTTTTTTAATAAACGTTGCCTACATTTAGGCTACATCAGTATTTCTTTCAAATATATGTTACATGAAAAAGGCTCTGCAAACTCATTACTTATTTAAAGCTTAACAGTATGTATATCTTTTCAGAAATTTAGGTATTATTATTAAATATACATCATATTGTGGCAACTCTATTTCCCTCACACAAGCAGCTTTGCTGTGAATTCCTAGCATTAGTCGATTACAAGTTGGCGTAAACAAGAAAAAATTTCGTCATTTCCTTTATTTTCTTTTTCAAATGAAAATAAAGCTTTGAAGTCTCATTTCGCAAAAGCGCTAACGCTTTGATAGGCACTTTGTTATCTATGTTCTACAATAAATACGTGTTAAAGGAAATAGACGAAATTTTTCTG
Source organism: Zeugodacus cucurbitae (assembly GCF_028554725.1). Lineage (NCBI taxonomy): Eukaryota > Metazoa > Arthropoda > Insecta > Diptera > Tephritidae > Zeugodacus > Zeugodacus cucurbitae. Next base: position 58,038,585 of record NC_071669.1, read on the forward strand.
AAGTTTAAATTTCATTTGAGAAGAATAGATATATTGTTAAAATATATATTTATCTATTAGTTGTACATATGTGGAAACTTATACATTTTAAATGTAGGTATGAAATCCCCCACATGAAAGGAGGATTGTTTCTTGAAGTAAACAAGAAGAAGTTAGTAAAGTCATAAAATGTTTGGGACCTAAAAAAATATATTAGAATAGCTTAACAATCCGAAAGGCTGTAAGAGATACCCAAAACTTTTGAGTGGATTATATAGCTATAGAAAGCAAGCTTTTATGGAAAAAGTGTGAAGAAATTTTAAGAAATGAAATGAAATAAAATAAAATATAATAATCATTAGAAACTTAGAAATATTCTTAGGATAATACAGGGCATACTATGTATGAAGAGGACTAAAGTAAATATTTTCAAATTATTTTTATACTCTCGCAACAAAGTCGCTAAGAGATTTAGGGCTATATATACCAAAGTGATCAGGGTGACGAAAAGATTTGTAATCCGGATGTCTGTCATCCGTCTAGCCGTTTGTCTGTGCAAGAGATAACTCGAATAAAAATGCTATGATATGTTCCTTGGTATCCTGAGGAGGTTGTTATTACATATGGACGTATTGGTCCATTACCACGCCCACAAACTGGCGATAACCAAAAACCTGTCATAACCTGTGTCATAACTAAACCACAAAAAAAGTTATGAAAGTAGTATTTGGACAAGAGGACCACACTAGAGGTATGCCACCCTCGGATGTACTTTTTTGAAATATGGGCGAGGCTCTGCCCCCAAATAGGTTTTTTTTTATATATCTCGCACTAACTTTCTGCAATCATTCCCTTACGAACCCCATCACACAACATTAAAATAGGAGGATAACCACGCCCACCTTCCATACAAAGGTTAGGTTGAAAATTACTAAAAGTGCGTTAACGAAAAACACCAGGAACACTAAACATTACAGAAGTAATGGCAGAAGAAAGCTGCACTCAGATCTAAAAAAATTAAAAATGGGCGTGGTGTCGCCCACTTATGGGTCAAAATTCATATCTCAGAAACAACTTGTCCGATTTCAATGAAATTCGGTACATAATTTTTTCTTAAGACCCTGATGACGCGAATGGAAAATGGGCGAAATCGATTCACAACTACGCCTACTTCCCAAATAACCCAATTTTGAGTTCCATCTGATTCCTTCACTTTATAATATATACATTAGGAACCAATGCGGATAGCGGAATAAAACTTTATACAAATACTGTATATTATCTCTGGTTTAGCTTGTGGAAAAATTGTCGAGATCGGACTATAACTTTTCAAGGCCCCGGATATCCAACATGAAGAACTCAGTGCCTAAGGCTGATTTTTCACCGAAAATATCGGTAAATCTTTCAGATTTTATAATGTAATACAAAGGGAATCTTTTTCTTCTAATAGTGTGTCTCTGTACCAAAAATCCGTATACCCAATTATAGATTTTTCAAAAATGCGGTGGTGAATATGTGAAATATATTAGCCAAATTAAGTACGCGTTTAGTCGGGGATATAGTGTACCTCGGTGATGAATAAATTACCTCAACCCTCATGTACTATATATGATGATTTTGGTTAGTCTAGTGGACTTGATGCTGATTATATGGGTCAAATTGTGTGTTATCTTAATAAAATTACATCAATAAATTGCGAGAGTATAAAATGTTCGGTGGCACCCGAAAATAGCCCTTCCTTACTTACTATAAATATATTTATAATCTATTATATAATATCCACTTACCATAGAATTATTGAACTGTACGCGATTTCTGTTAGTTTTGTTTGTTGTTGTAGTGAAGAGAGCAGCACACAGCATTAAAAAATATGTTACGTATACGACATGTAGACTATTTTTTAGATCATATCTTCGGCAGTTTGGTTATATACAAGTACTTGTATGTGATGTTTTTCACTTTTTACACAACAATTAAATACTTCGCACTTTTTATTCGATAATTTTTAATAATTTTGAATCCTATTTAAACTGCTTTTAATCAATGAATTAATGCAAGTATTATTTATAATTATGCATAATTTTCATAATTTTCACATGAAAAACTGCAGCGCTAGTACAAAAAAAAGAGAAAAACAAATAACACTTTATCAGTTATAAGCCACAAATGCAGATGAAAGCATTTTACTATAATATTTTCTATGTCAAATTTGCGCACGCACACCCTTGCAAGCAGCAACAAAAAAATCACTGCTTTTCCAGCTAAAGACACACACACACGCACTGTTTTCGCACACAAGCACGCCCATTTTTGTGGTTGTTGTTGCTGTTTTTCTTTTGTGTAAACACAGTGCACGCTCGTGTTTGCTTGCTCAGCGCCAAATTATCGATGGTTGGTGTTAGTTACACATTGCCGGAAGGATGAGCATAATTTTAGGCGCCTAATGACCGCAATGTTGTTTTGCGTGTGTGCATGCGAAGCGCTGGCACATAATAATAACAAATTAAACCAGAGAAAATGCACACTGATTAAAAAAACTCTAAAAATAAGCGTATTCATATATAATGTTGTTGTATGGATACTGTTGTTGTTGGAGTAAAAACTCATAAAATAGAGGCTTTTCAAATAAATCGCTTTACACAACAATTAATGCTGTGATTTTTGAGGTCAATTATAACAAATATTTACCGTTTTTCAGGTCGTCAAATCAATTGCTTTAATATAGAGGAATTAAATAGAAAGTTCAGATGTCGGTTAATGAAAAGTTTGTATATATAAATTTGAGATTTAATTTTTGTTTTCATTGTAATTAGAGTTTTCATTCAATAAAAATTATTTAGAGTAAAGAATAAGAGATAATAAATAATAATAAATATAAATAGATAATACTTAAAAAATGATATACATATAGCCTAAAATCGTCTGTCATGGCTCGAAAACTAGTTCTAATAACTGAAGTACTCGTATGATTTTTAATTTGAGAAAATTGTAATTAGAAATTAGTTTCGATAATATCGTAAGGGCTATTTTTCAAAAAATAAAATTAAGACATATAACTAATTTCATAGAGAATTAAAAAAAACTGAAAAAAAACTATTTGAAATGCCAAAGCTCACTGGAATTTTGAAGCCTTAATAAATAGAAGAAGATTAGCGGAAGTATTTACCCTAATTTACCCATTACTCTCTAAGTTTATATATAAGTTTTTTTATAGGAGAGATTTGCCGACAATTTTGGTAAAAAATTATCCTTAGGTGTTCTACTTTTTCGCCAATTGGGGTCTTGAAAAGTTATAGTCCGATTTTTTTCTACAAAATTCCGCTCCAATATCATCATTGCACAATGGTTCCGCTTGTATGAAGCCGCGGCCATAAATACTTCCCCTTGAGATATCGCTATGAAATTTTCACGAAAAATCTAGAAAAAATTTTCAAATATATGATAAAAGAATTGGCTACATCGTGCGGTTATATCCTATAGCTCCCATAGGAACGATCGGGACAAGTTATAATAATTCTGTTATTTTCGGTTTTAAACATTTTCATTTTATTGTATATTCTAATAGAGAGATATTAATATATTGAGGGAAATAGGCGTGGTTAATTCCCACCCGCCCACTTCTATACATATATGTATATACAGATTCTTAAGGGGCACACCTTGTGTGAAATTTCAAAAAATCGATTATACCTTTAAAAATAACATATTAAAATTTCATATTCAATATCTTAAATAGTTTCTGAGTTATAGCAATTTAAAGAGCAGCCGCTCGGTAACAGTGAAAATGATCATTTTATCTTTAAACGCGTTTTTCTCGAAACAGCATTTTCGAATTTGATGCAGTGATTACTCAAAAACAAATGATCTGATCACTATCGATTCTTTTTACATGTTCTATATATAGTTCTCCGTACAATGACCTATCGATTTTTGATCTGATCAAAAAATCGAATTTTGGCAGGACCAATATTTTGGGTAAAATTCGACTATATTTTTAAAACGTCGCCATATTGTCAATTTTGATTTTTTTTTATCGTAGGTCATTGTACAGACAATATTATCTAGTTTAACGAGAATTTTTTTTTTAGATTTCATCCACGGAGACGGTCGGAATCACATCAGCAGTGAAGAACCTTTTTTTCGCGCCGTTAGAGATCGACTATAACTTAAAAAAGATTTAATTTGTTTCTTCAAAAATTTCACTATATGTTCTTGAAACATATATGAATATATTCTTAAAATTTTGAAATAATTGATAAAGTATAAAAATTCCCAAAATCCACCTTTTTTTAGGCCATTACACTAGGTGTGCCCCTTAATAAGACTGAATAGCAAGTTATGTTCGTATCTGAGAAATTTTCCGAATTAGCAAAAAGCACTCAGGTCCTCTGTTCTATATTTGGGGCCTTCAAAAGTTATAGTCCGAAATCGGCGATTTTTACACCGGCGATGCCACTCTCTAAATGCAGTATTTGTATCAGATGGACTTCTAAAAAGTCTTGAAAAAGATTCGACAGACTTTGAATTTCCCCTTAGTTGTGAAGTATTCGCTGTGCTTTGAAAATGGTCATGTACTCACGTCTTCGATTCTATTTTTAGAAATACCCATTAGATTTCCACATAAAACTATTTTGCATACTCGTATAAAAGCTTACATTTTGTCAAAATATTTTGTTAAAGAATTTTTGATTTTGGTCTACGGACGGAACCACTGTGTAATGGTCCCTGATGTATTTTTTATAAAGTGGACGAATCAGATGGAATTGAAAATCGTATTATACGGGAAGTAGGTGTGGTTGTTAACCGATTTCGCTCACTTTCCATCGGTAATATGAGGATACCAAGAAAATATCATGTCCCTAATTTCTTTGAAATCGGTCGAGTAGTTTCCGCGATAAAGCTTTTGACCCAAAAGTGAACGACGCCACGCCCATTTTCCATTCCTCTCTGTACCATTTTATCTCCGAAGTATGGTTATCGCAATTTTGCGGGCGTGACAGTGTACCGGTTTCAACATTTTTTTCGAAGCTTTTCTTAACAAAATTCCATTTCAAATTATAGATACTGAATTGAGTACTTTGTAATCGGAATATTAATTATTTGCTTAATCATATGTGAAACCAAACCCATTGAAAATTAGATTAATTTTGTACTCCAAAGAATAAATTAAAAAAATAAAAAAGTAATAAATAATTACAGTTATTCAGATTACACTTTGCATTCCATTGTCATATATTGTACACAAAATATTTTTATTAAAACTTTTTCATTTCAATAACTCTTGTTACGCATATGTATATCAAGTGCACATTCCTTTGTAGGCTTTGTTTAACGGAAATTATTATTTATAATTTTTTGTTAATAATCTCCAACCATAAGTGGCTGCTTTGAGCAGCTGCGTTAATTTGTTTCTCTTTGTTTTTTTTTTTAGTTACACACTGATTAAGCATCAAATAACGATTTGTTCCAGCCTATTTAACTGCAATGACCTTGGGCGCCGCAACAAACACTCACACACACACAAAAAAAATATACAAAGCTATATTTATAAACACACATACATATATGCGCGCACATATCGACAAAAGGCCACGCCCTGCATGGTTATGTTACAATAGTTTTTTTTTGTAATCTTTTTTTATTTGAAAATTGAAGTTGTTAAATTTTGTGAATTTTATTTGAAATATTTTTGAAAAAATATAATTTTTTCTATTTGTAAATATTTTTTTATTAAACATTTTTTATGGAAAATATTTTTTAATATTTTAATTTAATAAAAAAAATAATATTTTTTGGATTTTTTTATGGAAATTTGTTTTGAAATATTATAATTTAATAATATTTTTAAGTTTAAAAATTTTTTTATTATTTTTTGTATATTTTTTCTTTAAAATTTTTATGGTCACTCCCATTTATTTTTTGTTAATTTTTCAATCACATTCCACAATTTACCTTTCAATACTTAAAATTTCGAATTTCAACTGTCACAACTGATTTCCGTCTACACTTAATTGACAGTTAGAGCATTTACTGTTATACAGCGCGAGCACACACAAAAACAGTTAAGCTCACTTGAAACTGTTTTAATTTCATTTATTTGTTATCATGTTTCGAATTTCACAAATATTTTTCGCATTTCCGCACGTAGTTGCTGTCTTCCTGTGCTATTTTGTCGTTTACCGTTATTTCCGTTACACAAAAATAAATATTTTGTAATATTTTTTTTGTTTTTGTTTTATTTTTTTAGTTTTTTTTCTTGTCACACTAAATACAGCCCCGCGGGGAGCGCGCTTACATTTGTTCGACCAAATTCGTTATATCGAGATCCACTGACAGCTCCCGTGCGAAGTCAAACTACAACTGCCGCATGCCATACATCTCAGTGATGCTCGGGCACATGGTTGCCGCGATTCAGCGCCAACAACCATGCATTGCATACATTGCTATGACAAACCCTACACGCACACACATACACACACACACACAGCAACAATGGTTGTAGTAGTAGTAGTAAATACAGCAACAACAATATTGACAACAACAACAAAAAACAGTAGCAAAGGCAACAACAATGCCAAGAACAACAAGAATATGTTACAACAACATTATAAATTTATTATAACAACAACAACAATAAAAACTTTCTACAACAACAACAAAAATATTACAATAACAACAAAAATATATTACAATAACAGCAAAGCATGGCCACGGCCTTACTTCTTTGGCGCGCGCGACACTCCTCAAGCGCTTTACAGTTACACAGCCCCTTCTCAGCACCCCACCCCCTCTAATACAAGCGGAAGGTCTCTCTCACATTACTTAGCGCGTAGTATAGTATGCTTTTAGGCGTTGTATGCTGCGCTGGTCGCCATTGTTAACACATATACACACACGTACAACAACAACAATATGTAAAAATATCTCCTTTGGTCTGCTCAATGGCAAGAGAGCTTGTAGAAATGTTGCAAACCTAAATTTAGACGACAATAAGCAATGTAGCACAAAAAAAAGACGCCAAAACCAACAACAACAACAATGCTAACAGTAATCGCCACTGTAACGGCGTTTCAAACGTTTTAGCCTCGTATATCCCTTTAGGATGCTTAACTGAGCGAAAGTCCTCGCTGGTGCTCACAACGCACAGCAACCTTGTGCTTTTACGTTTTCTCCGTTAGCCTTCTTACAAATATACAGTTATACGTTTCTATATATAGTTGTTGTTGTTGCTATTGCTTTCGCTTCGTCGTTGTTTTTAGCATTTCCTTGGTCTTCTTTGTATTCAATGTTTTATTTTCCCGCCTTTTATTGTTGTTGTTGTTGTTGTTATTGTAGACACACACACACTAACCTGTTTGTATGTGTAAAGGGTTCTGCGTTGCCATAGTTTAATGGCATCTCTGGCGCGCTATTTGCCACTGCCAACTGTGTTCGCGTGCACGTGACTTTGTTAAGCTTCCTTATCAGTAGCTGAGCGCAGCATGTTGACAGTGGTGAGCAAATGTTGCTGAGCGCATTTCCAAATTGAGAGCGTTGTAATGGGCATGCGCTTCAAGGAGCGCATTTCGAAAGTTGTATAAAAGTTGATAAGAAAAATTTGTATGTTGCTGCAACATGTTGCTCAACATTAGGAATGTTGCTCAACAATATAAATGTTGCTAGATTCAAAATTTTATCTTACAACTTTTTACACACGATTTGACTATTAGGATAACTCCATTTCTGCTGTTAGCAACATAAATATGTCCTTAAATTAGAAGTAGCACGTTTATTATACTCTAGCAACATGTTGCTAGCAACTATGGCGTTGATAATGATAGATATAAAAGTGTTGTTCAACTAACGACTTTTTCCATAATATCTAACAGTAGTCCAGCTAAATTTTGGTTCTTATGTATATTGCTCACAATTCCTAGAAACACTGAGCAATGCCAACTGAACTCTTCCTTTTTGCTCATCAGCCTTTTCCTTGAATCCATCAACACTTGTACTCGTAAATCTCTTAATTATAGATAAGTTGAAGATATTGACGTAAACACTACGGACCGACAATAAAATCTACTGTGACATGTAAGTACATATGCTTCTGTGTTCATAAATCCAAACTGACTCCAACCCCTCTCAATATAAATTCTGTTGTGGTGATATTTTCTTGGTCATTACATTTATTGTTGATTATATCGACAATCATAATTTACTAGTTAACTTCAGCAAAAGCCTGGGATGAGCGCATGCAGTAAGAGATTTTGCTTTTATTGTATTTTTATTACAGCTTTTAATGTATGTATTCGTTTGTCTTTTGGCGAATTTTACGCGACATTAAACTAGATATGAGTTATACACTTGTTTATATTTTTGAGTAGGTTAAGTTGTGTGGAAGTACATTCGATTCCATTATGTATGAAACTCGATTTCTTTTGCATGGCCGCCACGGGCACTTTTGCAGAAATCCAGACGAACGGAAATATTTTCGGGATACAGTGGTGACTCATGGAGTACGTGTGGAACATATGACGATTCAGGTGGTCAAGCGGCTTCAGTTCTTGCGTCAATTTAATATTGTAAGGATGTAGGCCAAGACCTTTTCGCAAAATTCGCCACAACGACGTCACAGCAATGCCCAACGCTTGAGAACGACGTGTGAGAGACTGATTTAGGTCTTCCTCAATTAATGCGCTAGCGGCAGCAATATTCTCGACACTATGGGCACTTCTTTGTCTCACTGGCACGCGAACATTTTGTACAGAGCCTGTGAATTCAAATTTTTCCACTAGACGCTCAAGTATTGGTCTAACAGGACGACTACGACAACCATAAGTTGGGCGTAGCGTTCTTAAAGTTCTCTCCTTTTGCCAGTTCTATCTTCTACGGTATTCGCCGTTGCCAATGTTTAAGGGACCATAAATCTTCCGCAAAACCATTCTCTCGAAAACTCCTAGTGCCGTCTCATCGGATGTTGACATCGTCCACGCTTCTGCACCGTACATCAGGACGGGAATGATTAGAGACTTGTAGAGTTTGGTTTTTGTTCGTCGAGAGAGGACTTTACTTTTCAATTGCTACTCAGTCCATAGTAGCACCTGTTGGCAAGAGTGATTCTGCGTTGGATTTCCAGGCTGACATTGTTATTGCTGTTAATGCTGGTTCCCAGGTAGACGAAATTATCTACAACTTCAAAGTTATGACTGTCAACAGTGACGTGGGAGCCAAGACGCGAATGCGCTGACTGTTTGTTTGATGACAGGAGATATTTCGTCTTGTCCTCGTTCACCACCAGACCCATACGCTTCGCTTCCTTATCCAGTCTGGAGAAAGCAGAACTAACGGCGCGGGTGTTGTTTCCAATGATATCGATATCATCGGCGTACGCCAGTAGCTGTACACTCTTGTAGAAGATTGTACCTTCTCTATTTAGCTCTGCAGCTCTTATAATTTTCTCCAGCATCAAGTTAAAGAAGTCGCACGATAGTGAGTCACCTTGTCTGAAACCTCGTCTGGTATCGAACGGCTCGGAGAGGTCCTTCCCGATCCTGACGGAGCTTTTGGTGTTGCTCAACGTCAGCTTACACAGCCGTATTAGTTTTGCGGGGATACCAAATTCAGACATCGCGGCATAAAGGCAGCTCCTTTTCGTGCTGTCGAAAGAAGCTTTAAAGTCGACAAAGAGATGGTGTGTGTCGATCCTATTTTCACGGGTCTTTTCCAAGATTTGGCGCATGGTGAATATCTGGTCAGTTGTCGATTTTCCAGGTCTAAAGCCACACTGATAAGGTCTAATCAGTTTGTTGACGGTGGGCTTTAGTCTTTCACACAATACGCTCGACAGAACCATATACGCGATGTTGAGGAGGCTTATCCCACGGTAATCGCAACATTGCGAGGTAGGCAGTCTGTTTTTTCTCCACTGCGAGACGACAATCCTCATCATACCAGCTGGTTCGGCTTTCAGAAATGTAAGATTTCATAAAAGTCAAAGACTTATATAATCTTTTGTAGCTCAAATAAATAAATGCATGTAGTTTTATATAGAAAAAATATATATTTGTTTCTGCGAAGATAATCGAGGCAACGAGCTTAGGAAAAAATAGACCAAACTATCCCTAGTCAAATTAAATTCAATATAAGCCAGAACAGCGACTTCAAAATCATAGTCTTTATACCAAAGAGAACATATTCCCCAAATATTAAAATTACTTTAAACTTCAGCAACTAACGGAACTATCACTACCACAATTTTTATTGTACCAAAGTGTTTCAATTCCATAAAAGCATCGTGTAAGCTACTAAATAATTACATAACAACAACAACAACAATAATAAACAGACAAAAACTATAAAACTTGCGATTGCAATGCTCCAACTAACTCAACAACCGCCACGCCAAATTGTACACAAAAGGACCTCACGAACACACTCTTCCGCGGGCCACCCACAAGCGCACTTTTAAAACCGCAACGGCATTGCACGAATATACGCTCGAGTGGCTCGCGGCTAGCAGTTGTCCCGCACACAAAAGACTGTATAGATATATCACATTATAGTTGTAGTAGTTGTTGTTGTTGTAGTTTTAGCAGTGCTGGTAATGGTAGCAAACAAAGGCGCAGGAAAGCGAGAATGAGTACCTGTGGCAACACTGTCGCTATCTAGTAGCGCACTCTTTGTTTGTTGTTACAACAACATTTCAGTGTATGTGTGTCACCTAATTGCTCGACTTGTCGAAAAATCGTATAGCTAACAGTATTTGGGGACCAGTTTAGGCTGCACGAACCACCAGAGATGTTGGTGGCGCTGTTTGTCGAGGGCATTGTGAGTCCTTAACCTTTACGGTTAGCCTTAACCCTTTTGAAATCTTCTTAGTTTCCTTTTTTTTCGCTCGCTCTCTAAACGCACGCTGAACTACTTTGCTGCTTTTTTTACCGTTATACGAGCTTTCTTTTTACCGTTCTTTTTTTTTGTAACTTTCATTTACCTTTTTCGTTGTTTACTTGCACTGCTTATCGCTTTGTTACCTGCCATCAGCTCGCACTCTTTGCTTTTTGTTTGTCTGTTTGTAGTTGTTTTTGTATTGCTGTACGCAATTTTAATCTGTCCGTCTGTATGTTTGCCTCTTTTAATGCGCACTTGTGGTTTAAAAGTGTCTGTATGTCTGTATGTATGTGGGGGAGATAATACTTAAGTCTTTATTGTATTTCCGAAAGCAGCTTGGGTTTAGAAGAAAGTCGGCAGCGGGGAATTGCGAAATCGGGTTGTAAAGTTGATTTCAAATGGGATTTTTTGAGTTTAGAGCGAAGAGAGGGAGACAAAGAAATTGTAGAATTCCTGATTCTCCTTTCATAAAATGAAATAAGCAGTTTTATACCCATTTGGAGGGGTTTGACCTCTTTTGACTTAAACAATACTTTGGATCCGTCAATATATGTTAGGATATTTAGTCTGAGGCTAAGGCGTAAATCTGGTACGTCGGTATACCATTGGTTTTCTGTTGGAGAGGACGCCATCATTCTAGGACACCCTAACGTCCTATTCCATTCGAAAATAGATAACAGATACGGGGAGAGTTTTATTTTTACGTCAAAAGAAGATGAGGAAAAGTCTAATCCTAGGACGATTTTATTATGGCTATGTCAAGACTGATTCTTCACTACGTTTTTAGAAAATTTCAGTTTCCCGCTGTTCGAAACGGAACTTGATTCATCAATAATAGAAACGATGCAGAGACCCTCTTCAGTTCATCATCTTTCAATTTCAATTCAATTCTCATTCTCTTACAAAAAAAAAGAAGAGTTAAAAAACTTCGGTCGAAACATAGGAACTGATCTGATCATTATAAAGATAGTTCTCCAAAGTTTCATGTCACTACGGTTTCCTTAATATGATGATGAGAACCAGCAGCCCATTGAGAACTATTTTTAATTCCCATATGGTTCGATTTTCAGAAATATAAGTTTTAATGAATGAACGAAATTGTATATAGGCTTCTCATACAGATCTCGCTCTAAGCTAGTAACATCGTTATCAGTAGCTTCGAACTACTTTGTAATCCGACTTGTGTGGGTACCCGGCCACCGCGGAATCGCTTGAAACTGCAAAGCGGATCAGCTTGCAAGGGAGAGTACCCTGTCAACATTGGCGTCGGAGTGAAGGCGTGTGGGTAGTCCGTGGTCCGCCTGTATTAAAGCGCTGGATTCACTGACTTCGAGTGAGCTCGCCAACGCACATGTGCAGTAGTGAGGTCTTTCTGACCTGCAGTGTATCGAAAACGGTCCTTCCAGCTGCTGTCGCTTAGTAAGGTTCATTTCTCGGCAATCATTGGTGTGCTTACTGTTCATTGTTAAATAGGCACACACGCGGTGAAGCTTGGAAGCCAGTTGTCAAAGCTGTTTGGAGGAAGGCGAACAGGAATCATCCAAGCACTTCCTCCTTCAATGTCCAGCATTCGCCAGACTTAGGTTAAAACACCTCGTTAGGCACATCTTCGGCGAACCTAGCGATGTTACTGGAACCGACATTAGCCGACTTAAGAACTTTATAACGCTTAGACGTATCATAAGGGTCCGGAGTATCCAGTTATCACAAGGACAGTCGAATCTGTCTAAGTGAGATTCTCTGCAGTTGCGGAGATCTTCTCATTAAACTAACTTAACTTATCGTTCAGTTTCAGTTAATGATTTCATATGATACTATTTCCCCGAAGTATCAAAAATAAATGTGTGCAAAGAGTGTATAAGTTCCAATCGGATTATATTTATACAGAGTACTATGGATCCGCGGGGAGCAAATTGACACTTCTTCTTGATATGACTCTATCTTCTTTGGACCTGCGATATTTTGAGGTCCGGATTTCTTCGACAGGTTAGAGCGGGTCGGTCTTTTCTTCGGCAATCTTGTGCATTCTAGTTGATCGCGTTCCGGTGATTGTATCTGGATCTCGTCGCAGAACATGTCAGAGTCAGTGCCACTTTATTTAGGGGATTAAAGAATACTTAAAAGATTTATCAAGCACCAAACCTAACAATAACACAGCCACACAAAAAAATTGTTGTTTGTTGCTGAACCCCCAGAGAATCAATATGACGGAAAACGATTTTTAAAATTCATCGGATTCGCTGGAAAGTCGTTTCTTTTGGGTTTTCGGGGTCGCTAAATACGAATCCGGTGTACGTTTTTCAAAATTCAAAATGGCGGATCCAGTATGGCGGGTGCTTTTATGGAAAATTCATCGAAATCGGGGTTTATAAAATCATGTGATTTATAAGGAGAAAGGTTGGAATTCATACATTAAGAGATCTACTCATTGCGCCTCTCTTTGAATAAGTTTCTGTGAACATCATTTAAAATGTTTGTTTTTTCGAGTTCTCAAAGCCTAGCGTTCATACTCGATGGAGGATAAAACATTTGTCAACCCAAGAACTAGATATTTATGCATGTATTTACATGAATTATACACAAGTTGTTCAACCGGGAACTACACGCCTACTCAAATGTGGGTTTTTCGCCACCAAAGCTTTCTTTCGCTTACAAAATGGATTACTATATATTTGTAGAGATGTATATATAACTGGCTAACGACTACACTGGCAGCCTTGCCAAAATTTTTGCGTACTAATTAAAAAAAAAGAAGAAAAATAATAAGAATAATAATAAAAAGAGAAGAGAAGAGGTGCGAATCAAAAATAAAGCATAATCCACAATTGCTGAGCCCGCGTGACCCCATTCGCTGCGGCGAACAAATTAAGAAACAAGGCGCACGGGTGGCGTCGGCAGCAAGAAAACTGCATGAACGCATAATGCCAACCGCAACAAAAACAAAAGCAAAAACAACAGCAACAACAACAACAACAATAAAAAGCGACTAAAAATGCGTTAAAAAGTGGCAAACGAAGCAATAGCGCAAGAAAGCCAAGCGAAAGCGCACACACAGAATTACAAACAACAACAACAACAATGGAAGTATATGTGAACGGAAATGAAAAGGGCAGGGGCAAATTAAAATATTGTCTATGTGGCATGAATGACGAAGCAAGCAGGCGCACTCAGCCAGCAGCAGCCAACAGCGTGAGCGGCTGCCAAGTGTGTCATGCGACCAACAAACGTTTGACTTGAATTACGGTGTGAACAGCAAACAGGATGAGAACAACAAAAACATGTTGGAAAAAAAAGAAGAAGAAGAAGCAAAAAAGCGAAAATTGAAAATAAAAGTCAGCACAGAAAAGCAACGCAATGAGGGCACAGCCAACCAGCCAGCCAGCAACATAGTAAACTAGCAAAGTTGGAGTGTAGGCACAACAGCAGCGCGTTGCATATGGCGTCCTCTATATTAGTGTTTGTGTGTATGTGTGTATGTGTGTTATGAAAGCCAAAAGTTAAAAGAGCATAGAGCCATGACTGCACATTTGACACGACACAGAAACGCATTGTGCAAAATGTCGATAATGATGACTGTCACACACAAGCACACACACACATACGCATGCATTTGCATAGAGGCACACATACACACCTCCATACAAACATCATATGCATATTACATTGCTTTGCATTGCTGCTGCTGCTGCAGCGGCGGTGAACAATGTGTAGACACAGTGAGCGCGCATTGTATAACGGTATTATATGTATGCTGGTATGCAGCAATTATAATTACAGTAAGCATATATTAAAATGCAAATCTAATAAGTAAGAAGTAGTGCACTTTCTATAATGTGGACTTAGGCGCGTACCAGCATTTTGTGTGTTTTCTCCTTTCTCCTTTCTCCTTTGTGCTTTTTGTTGTCTTTTAACTACTCAACCAGTTTGGTTGATAAAACAGTTTACAGTTGCTCGTAAATTTAAGTCACCTTTAATGATCCACTTGATATTGAACTTGATCCACATTTCAGAACTAATTCTATTTAAATATAATATATCTTGAAGGTAAAAGGACTCTTAAGTAAGACTGATTGTATAACAGTATATACGAGGTGTGTTCAAAAAATAACGGGAATTTTCGTTTTTTTAATATTTTTGATTGATTCGTCTACATTAATGTCTTCGCCTTCAAAATAGTTGCCATTGGATATTATGCACTTATACCAGCGCTTCTTTCAATCGTCGAAAGACTTCTCAAACTCGATTTTTGAGATTGCCTTCGGCTCTTTTAGCGATTTATCGTATGTATGTCAAACGACGACACTTTAATGTTCTCTTTATTTAAAAAAATAGGGAAAAGTGACACGGAGCCATGTCTGCCGAATATGGAGCCTGGGGCATAGTTACAGTGTTGTTTGTCCAAGCTTATAAAAATACGTCTAACTTTAGCGGCTGCAAGAGACAAAGTAAACATTTCAAGGGCATCCATATCAACATTTAGATTCTGTCAAATAAGTACCCGGAATTTTGAAATAAAACACAAACAACTTATCAATGATCTAAATTTATTATATCCCAAAAAAATTTATTATATCAAAATAAGCACCTTCTGAAGCAATACTCTTCTTCCAACGAACAATCCAATCATCGAAACACTTTTTAAAGCTATATTCCGGAATGGCCTTCAGTTCTCGTTGCTAATTAGTTTTGATGTCTTCAATGCCCTCAAAAAAAAAAAGAAAACGTCACACGGGGCCATATCTGGAGAGTACGGTGGTTGTTCAATGATATTTGTTGAATTTTTGTTCAAAAACTCTTTCACAATGATCGCTTTGTGCGCTGGTGCATATCCATAACATCCGCATATCCAAAACATCAACCAAAATATGACGAGCGGTCTCATGAGACATGCCCATTATTTGGGCTATCTCTCGCAAACTATAATGACGATTTTCGAGCACAATTTCCTTTATTTTGTCGACATTTTCTTCAGTTGAAGAGGTCGAAGGCCGTCCTGAACGTGGCAAATCGTTCACTTTTTTTTTGCCCGTCTTTGAAAGCACTTTAAACTTGAGTTTTCGACATGGTTGAATCACCAAATGTTTTTTTTTTTTCAAAATTTCCCACGTTTTGGCACAAGAAATTATGTTTGAAACACAAAATTTCACACAAACTCTTTGTTCAATACTTTTATCCGTAGTTCAAATCGCAACGCACACAAAGGATGACTTGTTCCTAATGAATCTGTAAACAAACTAAATGGTACATAGCAATAAAAATTTACAGAATAGTGGCTGACAGTTGAGCCAACCTGGGGAAAAAAACTTTACGAAATATTCTCAATCTTATTTGACAGAATGTATAGAAAACAATAACTTTCGGACAAATTTCCGTTATTTTTCGAACACACCTCGTATACTTTCTGATCCACACAGTGTTCAAAATCTATTATATAATACATTAGATCTAGATACATTATACTCACTACACTTGACTGTGTATTAGATCAAACTGATTTTTTCAGGGAGATTGAATCATAAGTAAAAAAGTATATTCGCAGTTTTTCGAAATTAGCTTCCAAAATCGAAATATTTGCCCGTAAATAATTAGATACTCCGGACCAAGAAATAAATATTACTTCAAGTGGTACTCCACTCCAAACAAAAAAAAAAAACATAAAAAACAAGTAAGGAAGCGCTAAGTTCGTGTGTAACTGAACAACGTGTATACTCACGCATCGTTCCGTATATTTATCATAAATTCACTAGAATAACGAAAATCAATATACATATATAGTAAATGGAGGCTGGGGTAATTCCTGGACCGATTTCACTCATTTTCAACATCAAGCTATAGTATATTCAAGATTATACGATCGCTTCATTTTGCAAAGATATGTCACATATTAACCCATATATACGGTATAGGAGATATATGGGGCTAGAGGAAATATTGGTACGATTTTTTTCCATTTTTGGCACAGAGGCAAACAGTTAGAAGAAACGCATCTACCTTGAATTTCTCAGAGATTTTCCGATATTTTCGATAAAATTTATTTCGAAATTAGAGAAAGGCTCTGAGGTCCACATGTCCGCTTACTGGGACCCTGAAAAGTTATAGTCCGATGCAAAGGTTGTTATCAGTTTCTGTTTATATCTACATATATACGGGTTTTGAATCTATTTTAAGTGCTTCTTGGAATCTTGAATCATTATCCAAATGAGACCTTCGTATCGAGGATATGCTTTAGAAAATACTCAATTCACTTCTTCCAGGACTCAAATAGATAATACTAAAAATTAATCCATTCCTTCATATGTGCCTGCTGAGCTCTCTTCGTACAGATTTCGACTTTCTGTCCAGATTTTGTGATTTTGTCTACCAAAGGGATAATAATTCAATAATCTCAACTAAAACATTTTCACTTCAACAACTGCCAAAGCGAAGCAATGCGCCTGTGGCAAAAGTTGTTCAGTGACGTAGGTTGCTTCTTCGTCGCTTTCTTAAATGTCATTTACCCCAAAGCATGCTAATAAATTAGCTCTAACCGAAAAAACTGATCGCCAGTCAACTGTCCCTTTTCTGGTTTTAGAGAACTTTACACACAAATATGATTGTTGTTGTAGTGGATATTGCAATAAATTCACATAACAACAACACGGCTAACTGCGACCGCTGCGACTGCCACACTTAAAGACATAAAGCATGGTTTTATTTCTATTTCTTTGATAAAACTTTGCTGCAACGGCCAACACTACTTAGTTGCCAGTATGTTTGCGGCAGACAAAGATGAGCTTAGAGACTGAGACTGCAGAGTAATAAGAGCTGGCAGTTGGAGCCAGTGAAAGACAAATTTTAACTTCAAATATAAACTGATGATGGTGCTAAAGTGACTGTGGAGATGGAGAGTGTAGTGAGGAGAGATGGTGCAGAGAGCGTACATTGTTGCAGAGCGCACATAATGTACAGTTAATAAAAGCTTGTGGATGCCACAAATTTGTTGAAAATTAAAAAAAATTAACTTTAGGAGTTATTACAATGTATATTACAGTTAGTTTTTGTAAGTGTGTGTGTGTGTGTGAACACAGCTTGACAATTTGGTCGGTCAGCATGGCAGCTGTCGCGTGTCTGGCTGCCTTACACACACACCATGAACACATGAGTCAAATAAACTTGACAAGAAATTCATTGCAAAATAAATTGTATAGAAATGCGTACAGAATGGGAAGAAGAAGAAGCATATAAAATACAACTCATACATACATATGTACACACACACACACACTCTCTCGCTCGCACATTTGTCATCTATTTTTATGAGCTGCACATTATTATTACATATTAGAATATTTTTCTGTGATTTTTTCGCCACTAAATTGTTGTGTTCCGTTGCGTCTGTGTGCGTGCGCTTGTGCGCCTAGAAGCGCGCAATAAAATATGCGCCAGCTGTCCTCACTACATTTCGCTACGTTTGCATTGTTCGCAACCGCAGCGGCCTCGCAATTTGTCAACGGAACTTCGCTGCTATTATTTTTATCATATTTCAGATTTTCTACTATTTTTACCCTTTTTGTTGTTGTTGTTTTTCATTTTTATACTCTCGCAACAAAAGTTGCTAAAGAGAGTATAATAGTTTTGTTCAAATAACGGTTGTTCCAACAGATATCTGTGATGTATCAAACATAGTCTCTAAAGAGCGGAATAGTCAAGAAGAAAGTGCTGATACGATTTTATCTTATTACCATCCAAAGAGCTTCCGAAATTGACACCATACATGATTGTTAGCCTAACGGCATAAATATCTATTGGACGATTCCAAGATTTTATTTAGAATCCTGACTTACTAAGTGAAGCCCTAACGATTTTCAAATCTGATATTGAGACAATAGTTCCTTGCTTTTAAGTTCATCAGTTTTATAGTTCCCTGCGATTCCGCTATGATCAGACGTCATACAAGTCCTAACAAGAGATAGCACGTTGTAAACATGAGTTTAAGTACGTCTTAATTATTCTGGATTATTTCAAAGTCAGCATTACTTTCCCAAGTTTATGGAAGGTTCCCGACAATAGAAAGATAGATCCTGAATTTGATCAATCCATAAAAAATTTCCGATCGGCTTTAGCGCATCAGCAGGAGTTGGCTCGGTGACGGAGTAGTCTAGATTTTCGAGAATGTAGTCGAATATTCCAAAGATTTTAGTGTGTCCAGATTTATAGTAAGGTACTCAGCTATATAAACTACTATTGAAGCTTTCTACAGTCGTTTTTTTCAGACATTTCCTTATATACTCCAAAAATGGGGCAAATCGCATTATAATCACGCCCACCTCCCAAACAAAGGTTACGTGGTAAACTACTAGTGTGGCATCGCCCTTCTAAAAATCGTCGAAATCAGACCAAAATTTTCAAGGCGCCATATATCGAATATGAGGACCTCAGCGGTTCTAATTTTTTTTACCGAAAATATAGGTAAGTCTCACAGATATTTTGAAGAAATTCAGAGGGAAGATTTTTCTTCTAATAATATGTCTTCGTGCCAAAAATAGGTGAACTCGGGTCATAACTTCACCTAGCTCCCAAATACCTATTATTAGGGTTTCGAAATTTCAATGGAATGTGGGTCAAATTGTGTCTTATAATAATAAAATTGCGAATATGAATAAATTGCGACAGTGTAAAATGTTCGGTTACACCCGAACTTAGCCCTTGCTTACTTGTTTCTCTTGTTATTTTTTTATTTTTTTTATTTTTGTCGTTGTTGTTGTCTTTCCCGCCTTTTCTATACCAATTGCTTGCTGTTGTTGCTTCTCTTTAGTGTCGCTGCTTTTGTTGCAATTTATGTTATTGTTGCTGTTGTTGTTGTTGTTGCACGTGTACATTATGCTTTATGACCGCCAGTATCAAGGATTACACGTTTTTTTCTACTGCCTACTTTGCTGGTTGACCTGCTTTTCATTGCTTTTTAGTTATCTATTTTTGCACTTTTCTTCTCTTTGATTTTTTTTTTGGTCGTCTAAAATCATTCTGTTTCAAGTTCTAACCAAGTAATAATAAAATGCAACTTTTGCTTATCTTGTCGCAATTTAGAAGAAAGAAAGTATGGTTGTGGATTTCCATAAAATACGCAGGTTTTGTATTTATATTGCCTTAAGTGAGCTTCAATAATTTATGTGACCCTTAAATGTTAATAAATAATATTTGGACATAATTGTGGAGAAATTATTTAACAGATAATACCGTTAGCTGTCTAAAAGAATGTTGTAGAGACGTCCCAAATACATTAAAGTTGGATGGAGAGTTGCTTTTATTTGACATTATGGAAGACTCAACTACTAATAGAAGGGTAAAGAGAAGTATACGATTATATAGTCTTCAAGGTGTTTATACGATCCCACATAATCTTCAAAGTCTCGCTACCACCAAAAAAATACCATTTGGAGCTTAAAGCAGTAGTCTGTAGTCTGCTTTACAGGCTTAAAAAAATCGATTTTTTTGTTTTGTTTTAAATCTCTTCTAAAACTGTCCAAGAATATGTCTTTAAAATTCCAGAGGCCAATTCGACGTATTTTCGAAGCTAGAGCAGTTTTAGTGACCGAGCGTCGAGCAGGTGCGAATGCTCAGGCAGACTCTAAAGCGCGTTTTCTCGAGTTTTCATTTTCACAAGTGTTAGAAAGCGGTACCGGCGATAGCAAAAAGAATATATGTCCGATCGAAAAAAAACTAAAGTGATCCAGCTTCAGTATTAAATTATCTTCTATTTGAACTAAAAAAGTATTATTTAAACTACTTGTTTTGCAACTTAAAGTCAATTTTTTTCTTAAAAAAGTGAATTTTTTTTTTCAAACTTCGAAAAAATTTGGAATTTTATAACCTCTTTTTGGTATTTTTTTAGTTCATAAAGAAAAGAAACTTATAAAAATTAAAAAAAAAATTTGGTTCGACGGTATCAGATGCATCGCACGACTTCCACACCGGCACCGATTTACAAATGCAGACTCCAGGCACTCCAGAAAAATACTTACAACTTTGAAAAAATTTCAATATTTTTTAATAATAAATATTGTTTTTAAGCCTTAAATATAGTACACTATCTATGTCTTAAAAATCCGTTTACCGCAATCATTTCCTTCCCTTTCAAAAAAAATTGTTAATAACATGTTTTTTTTTCGGCTTCTAAAGCAGACTACTGCCTTAGTGAATCGAGATGGAAAAGTATAGTTTATATTTCAAAATCATCCACGTTCCTCCATTCTAAAGATTATAGATCATTCAAACAGTTGCTCGAATAATCTTCCTGTGTTTATACTTTCAAAGAATTGATTTTTTTATTTTTTGCTTGTTCGATAGTTTATACTTTCAAACATATCCTGTGAAAGCGGTAAGGTAGTATCTTGAATATTTTTTGAATGGCAGCGTTCTAAAGAACAGGTATAAGCCGCTATAGTCGAAACTTTAAAAGCGTTTTTCTCGAAACAAAATTTTTCAAAATTGCTGACCTCATAACTCAACGAGAAATTGACCCATCGACCGATCAATTTGTATTCTTCTGAGTATTCTTGAATATATTTACTATGCAATGACCTACGATCTTTCTGATTGGTTGAAAATTGTCAATTGGCATTTTTTTTTACTTAAAAACACATTTTTCATAACTATACCTTCTACTTACCTTAACCTTTTTGAATTTTTATACCCTGAACAGGTTATCTTAAGTTTGTCACGAAGTTTGTAACACCCAGAAGGAAGCGTCGGAGGCCCTATAAAGTATATATATAAATGATCAGTATTTTGAACTGAGTCGATTTAGCCATGTCCGTCTGTCTGCCTGTCCGTCCGTCTGTCTGTATATACACGAACTAGTCCTTCAGTCTTTAAGATATCGTTTTGAAATTTTGCAGATGTTACTTTCTCTTCAAGAAGCTGCTTATTTGTCGGAACTGCCGATATCGGACGACTATATCATATAGCTGTCATACAAACTGAACGATCGGAATCAAGGGCTTGTATGGAAAACTTCCGCATTTTGCTACATATCTTCGCGAAATTTGGTGTGAGTTATTGTTCATAGAAATAATTTAATCTCCGAAAAAATTGTTCTGATCGGTTCACTATAGAATATAGCTGTCATACAAACTGAACGATCGGAATCAAGGGATCTTTTTTACTTACTTTTTCTTACGTCTTAAGATTTGCTTAAACACATAGTTACTAAAAGAAATGCACCTGTGAAGGGTATATTAGCTTCGGTACAGCCGAAGTTAACGTTTTTTCTTGTTTTGTTTCAGTTACTCATTCGACCCGAAACATGTTAGCAGTTGGGGAACTTTTTTTGCACCCTCGAAGACAGGACAAAACTACGTTATTTTTCAATATTTTTGTAAAAAAAACTATCTCAATTTAGCTGAAAAAAAGCTTATTACGTTCAAAATACTTCGAAACTTTCAATCGAGTACTTTCTTTTAAAAAAGTTCACGAAAATCGACTAATTTTCCATGGGTTACACTTTTATAGCCCCTTAAATTTTAAGTTTCTTCTGCTTTCAAAAAAATATTTCATAGCGATTTTATTAATACAGATGTCCTACAGTTCAACTCGAGTTTATTAGCTATTTTGTTGCTTTCTCCGGTACTTTCCAGTCTTCATTAGACTAAAAGTGAACTATCTCGATAGTCAAAGCTTCGACGAATCAAATTGTTTGACTGTAATCGACATTAGCCGCCTCAATATAATTGTGACAGGCTCAAGGCGTTTCCTTGATATATGCCTATATTTTTTATCCATATTTAGGAGGTCATGGCATTACAGAGAACGGGTGTTCTTAGAACTTTTGTAACCATTAACGGGTTAATCAGCATTATAAACTAACCTAACTTATCATAGAACTTACGGTTTCTTAAACACAACGATTAAGCTTAGCTTCCAAAAACTCAAATTTATTCTCTCCAGCTCTTTCAGAAATTGATCTTACTATTTCATTCAAAAAATGCGAGCTATGGATAAACCCTTAAATATTAGGATCGATCAAAATATTAGATATGGAAATCTTATAGTTTTGATTTCGAAAAAGCCTTTTGCAGCACTTTAAAAAAAATACTCTAGACAGTAGAAAAGTTATGTTAATTAAATCAACCTATTCGAGATGCTCCGTTTAATGCCACAGATGTCGCTAGTATCAAAATATTTTCAATATCGATCTCTGGTTAATAAAACGTTGAGCGTAAGATGACGCTGAATTCAAAATATGATTCAAAGGAACTGATTTATTAAAAAATAAGATATAGAAAGCATATTTCAAACCGCAATATATTTTAAATCTGTAACCTACTAAGACTGCTATTTATTCTTTACGTGTTTTCTTAGTCTACATATAACATATATAAATTCTTCAAAGATTTGATATACCTTTTACATATACCTCCAATCTCACCTTTTCTTTTTTTATCCTCTCTAACATTACCCTCTATACTCGCATTGTCATGTCATCAATTTTATTTCCCTGCATTTTTTTTATATTCCTACAATTGGTGCTATCAATGCCTATTTAAATAAACTTTGTTACGTTTGCTCACATTCCGTATGCTTGAATGCCTGAATGCTTGATTGCCTGATTGCTAGAGCATATTACATTTTCACTTCTGCATTTATTTACAAATTCGCTTTGGCGCTGTGACTGGTTCCAAGTGCTCGTCGTGTTCATTTCTTGTTTTTGCTTTGTCTTACTTGTTTGTAGAAGGCTCATGTCTATTCTTGTATTGACATTGTCCACTCACCTCTCACGTTGTTGTCATTTCACATGTACTCAAGTTGTGCAAGCAGGTTAACCTTAAGTGGCAGTTATGTACAGACACGTGTTCACTTTAAAAATGTTCACAACATTCAGATGGGTTGTGTTTAAGGACATGTCAGTAGGTTAGGGTTTGTAGGACAACTGTCACTAAAGAGAATTTAGAAGACCTGAGAAGGCTGTAGCTTACTGAAGTTGTAGTTTTATAAAGCGAGTTTTCGAGTCTTCGGAAGACTCTAAGGTATATTTTCTGTCTATCTATCTTCGAATTGGTCTCTTAGCCTATAATTGCCGTTATTGTGTCTAATGTTATCTCTATTTATCGAGTTTATGCTACAAGTGTGCTCACAATCAGATTCTTCGAACTTAACCTAGCATAATTCACCATAACCTAACATTTCGGATTTTATTATTGCTAAATTTTTCCTAGTGGCTATCTACGAGGGTTTAAATGTTTAACTAACACCTATGTAAAAGTATGTAAACGTTTTACTGGAAAATCCCCTTGGCTGTCTAAACTCGCTGTTGATTACTTTTACAATATCTTCTGCCATGTCCAGTCTCACCTCGGCTACAAATTGAAACTGTAAAATTAAGTAAAAGCTTTTATGACTCATAAAATTAGTTTATTTAGTTTCTGTTTAGTTTTCATTTTTGAAACATTTTGCATAGACACATGTTGCGAAGCAAAAAGTTGCAGCAACATGTTGTTAAAGTTTCGGAATGTTTAGAAACATTCGTCAAGGGAACACAAAAAATAATTTTTTTTCTAAATTTACCAGAAGTTTTCATAAATTGTAAAATTTTGTGAGATTTTGTTTGGACGCATGTTGCAAATAGCGATGTTTCAGCAACATACTTTCAAAATTTTGTAAAATGTTGCTAAGCAAAAATTTTCAGCAACATGTTGTTAAAGTGTAGAAATGCTAAAAAAAAGGTTGTTGTTGTTTTTTGTTATAACTATTTCCAAATTACGCCAAATTCCATTGAAGAATTCATAAAATCTGATTTAAGCTTAAAATCTTTGCACTCTAACCACTCCTTCACTCAATCAAAGTCCATTTCACGCACACTTTTGACGCCACAAATTCGCCAAACTTTCCAAACTTAATTTTTGTGGCATTCAAAATTAATTTAAGAACTACAAAATAACTAATCACTAATTTAATTAATTAAATTGGATTACAACAACAACTTGTTTGCGGCTTAAGTCTTCTATAAATTCTTTTGACGCTGTCTTTGCCCTGTCATACTTGCTCAGCAGCTTAAGCTCTGTTGACTGGCCACTTTATGAGTAACTGCGAGTAACTGTGCATTTGAAAATGAACTTTTAATGAAATTCATGACTTCAAGCAATGAGCGAATAGTTTCTTGTTCGTAGAAAAAATCCACAAAGTTTCCCAGCAGCGTTGATGACAAGCATTTCACTAAACTTGTGCTACTTTTCTCGATTATTTTTCATAAAGAAAATTGTAGAAAATGAAGAATTTTCATATTTTTACATCTTTAGCGTTTGAGTGTCTGGGTGTGTGTGTGTGTGTTCGGCATAAGGATGTCCATGACAACGTAGCAGGATTAACGACAGTTAAAAAGTTGCCAGCGAAATCATTAA
This sequence comes from Zeugodacus cucurbitae, assembly GCF_028554725.1. Taxonomy (NCBI): domain Eukaryota; kingdom Metazoa; phylum Arthropoda; class Insecta; order Diptera; family Tephritidae; genus Zeugodacus; species Zeugodacus cucurbitae. The sequence continues at coordinate 58,063,805 of NC_071669.1, forward strand.
ATGGAATGTCTCTAATGAACAAAAGGCAAGATATAATTAGAATTATTAATATGTATAAAGGTGTACAGAAGAGTTAGTAAATAGTTTTGTGCGTATAAATATATATTTATGGAGAAATCTTATGGAAAAAATATATATTTTCATACTCTACCAACAAAAGTTGCTAAGATAGTATTATAGATACCGAAAACCTATAAAGTGTCATAACTAAGCCATAAATGAAGCTAAACAAGCAAAATTTGGTATAAAGGATCGCACTGGGAAGAGAAATATTTGGATGTGTTTATTTCTGAAAAGCGAGCGTGACCCCGCTCCTAATTAAGTTTTTTGTGAATATCTCGGAAACCAATACAGCTTCAAAAACTACTCGACCTATTTCAATGAAATTCATATTTTCCAGACACACTGATGACACGACCACCTCATATCCGGTTATCCCATTTCCGGTTCTGGTAACATCAGTTCCGGTTCCGGTTACCCCACATCCGGTTCCGGATAGGATCAGGATGACAGGACGAGAGTTGAAATCCGGAGGCGTTTCCCTAACGTATCCCATAACACACGATTAAAATTGATATAATCGGACAATAACCCCGCCTACCTCACATACAAAGGCTAGGTTAAAAATTACTAAAAGTGCGTTCACTCACCAACGGAAAACGTCAGAAATACTAAATTTAACAGAAGAAATGCCAAAAAGAAGCTGAACTCTCACTTTTTAAAAAATGGAATATGGGCGAGGCGTCGCCCACTTATGGGTCAAAAACCATATCTCAGGAACTACTCGACCGATTTCAATGAAATTTGGTACATAACACTTTCTTGACACCCTGATGTAACGGATGGAAAATGGATGAAATCGGTTCACAACTACGACTACTTTCCTTATACATAACTCAATTTTGAATTCCACCTGATTTCTTCACTTTATAATATATACGTTAGGAAATAATAAAGATAACGGAATAAAACTGTACACAAATACTGTACTTGAGCTGTGGCATCACTTGTGGAAAAATTGTCAAAATCGGGCTATAACTAATCAAGGCCCCGGATATTGAACATGAATAACTCAGTGACTAAGGGTAGTTTTAAGATATCCATAAAGAGTTTTATTTTTTTTATTGAAAGTTGCACTATTTTTCCCTCAGAAATTCTGAAAACACTCTTCATTCCGCTAGATTTAATCGCAAACCTTTACTTCACCTAGAATAAAATGGATTAAGCTAACCCAATTTAAACTGGCTTCACCAAGACTTAAACCTTAATAAATAAGTTAATGGGAGACGCTCTTTATAGCCAAATTTTCAATTAAAATGTGTCCAGTCAATCCGTTAGCCTCTCGTTTGGTTTGTCGTTGCTCACTCAGATTCATATGTTAAGGGTAAGGATCTGAAAAGTAATCGGAATCGGACACTACCTCGCCCACAAAATAGCGATAACCGAAAATCTATAAAGAGCTATAACTAAGCCACTAAGCAATAAATTAAGCTATGAAATTTGGTACACAGGATTGTACAAGGTATATTTGGATGTCTTTTTTTTTTTTGGAAAGTCGGCGTGACACCGCCCCGTACTAAGTTTTTTGTACATATATCGTAAACTACTGAAGCTATATCAGCGAAACTCTTAGAAGTCGTTTTCTTCAGGCACTTTCTTATATAGTCTAAAAATGGAGGAAATCGGATTATAACCTCCGCCCACCTCCCATACAAAGGTTATGTTGAAAACTGCTAAAAATGCTTTAATTCAGTAAGGAAAACCACCAGAAACCTTAAATCTTATTATAAAGATGGTACAGAAGAGCTGCATTCAAAATGTTATACAAAATTTTAATGGGCGTGGTTCCGCCCACTTATGGGTCAAAAACCATATCTCCGAAACTACTCGACCAATATCAATGAAACTTTGTTTGTAATATTTTCCTTACTTCCCAATGATATGTTGTGAAAATGGCCCAAATCAGTTCACAACCACGCCTACTTCCATATACCAAAATTTTGAAGTCGATCTGAATCGTTTACTTTACAATATAGAAAGTAAGCACTAGTGAAGATATCGAAACGGAACTGTGCATAAATACTGCATTTATAGTGTGGCAGCCCCTTTTTAAAAATCGCCGAAATCGGACCATAGGTTTTCAGGGCCCCATATATCGAACTTGTGGACCTCGATGCTTCTAACAAATTTTTTTACCGAAAATATAGGTAAGTCTCTTAGATATTTTGAAGAAATTCAGAGGGAATATAATATGTTTCTGTGCCCAAAATGAATGAAATCGGCTCATAACTTCACCTAACTCCATATTCCTAATATTAGGGTTTCAAACTTTCAATGGACTTTATACAATATATGTATATGACGAATATGTAGGTCAAATTGAGTATTATATTTATAAAATTAAATGAGTAAATTGTGATAACTTAGCCCTTTCTTACTTGTTCATATATTTTTCGAAAATTCTAATTTTATTTTATTTAGTAAATTTAAATTTAAATAAGAGAAAATAATAAATAAATCAATAGCAGCTGAATGGTTTTCCATATCCTTATTCTTACATAAATATTCGACTCTTCTAATAATTCATTAAAGTGAATAATTACTTCACCAAAAATAAAGACAAATTATTGCTATCAAAATTTTCACACCCAATAAGTTTATTCACTCAACACATTTGACAAAGTATCCTACTCAAAGCCACAAAAACCTAAAACATATTATATTAAGTCAGTTATGGCTTATGGATTTTGTGTTTCACTTTTTCTGTTTTTTTTTTCTGAATTTCACACATTCTAAAAGTTAGCATTCGCATTAATTTCCGGACATGTCACACTCACTTACACTTGCACATTCATTGCCAACAGCTATGAATGCAACGACAACTGTCATCTTTGTCACTTTTGTGTTGCACTGATTCAACTTGTTGTTTGCATTGTAATACACACACACACACATCCATATAAATACATGTAAGTTGGCACACCTACTATTCCACTATAAGGAGCACACACACATAGTTAGTGACACTTTTGGATCCCTAGCATCTTGTATGGTATGCCCTACATGACTGACATTTGAGTTGTTGCCCTATTTTTCCGACGAACGACAGACGAATGGCAGTTCGCACACACACACACACCTACATCTACGTGGGTGACATAACTTTATTCAGTTCGCTTATGAGCTCTACTTTGGCATTTGTTCGCTACAATATATGTCATGCCATTTTACTTTTCCGCTTTCGTTTATTTACAAACAATACGCATACGCCCTGGAGTGCTGAGGAAATTTTCTCTAAAGTTTTATTACAACCACGCTGAAGAATCATACTTTCTTGGTTCTCTCTTTTATTTATGACATTTCTTTAAATTCATATCGAATTACTCTGCTTTACTTTCTGTATTTATTTTATTTATTTAGAGACGCAGATATTTGTCATTTATAAATTGTTTTGTTCACCAAATATTTATGATTCATGTGAACAATGTCAGTTGTATCTCTATGTTGGTTTGTTGCATATTTCGAATTATTACGTGGAGAATGCAGAGCAGAACAGGGTGCACTTTGTTACAGCCTGACCTACACGGAAATTTGTTGCACATTTCGATGACAATTAAAACGAGTAGTGGTCCTTATTCCTTCGGATACCGTCTTGGTCTTCAGTACGCATAATGTGAAGCTTAATAATTGGGAGCTTGAAATTATAATTCCATTTAGAGTGAGTCTAAATCTTAGTCTTCTCTCAATATTCATTCTGACATAAATATCACCCTTCCGCCTTTTAATCTTTAGAATTTCGCGACTATGTATAAAGCGCTACAGAGCTCGTATCCGGCAATACTATACATCTTTGAAAGGTCTTGACATAACCTATGAAATTCGCGATATTTTAAAGTTTTCCTTCGTTAAGGGCAAATCCGCTAGAGAAACGTTCCGTGAGATTAATGGTGTTTTGGAGGATGGTATCCTATCACTTCGAAACGAGGAATGGTTTCGACGATTCAGAGCGGGATTCAGAGCGGGTGAAAACCACACCATGGATAAGACAGCCGGCAGAAGACGAATACCGATAAAATCATGGAAAACATCGAGTTAGACCGACATGTGGCATCTCGTGACATCGCCCAGGAGATGGGAATTAGTCACCAAACCATTTTAAACCATCTCAACCGAATCAACGCCTGCGATATGCTGCTAAAACGGAACGAACTTGACCCATTTTTGAAGCGGATGGTGACTGGCGACGAAAAATGGATCACATATGACAATATCAAGCGAAAATGGTCGTGGTCGAAGCCCGGGGAATTGTCCCAAACAGTGGCCAAGTCGGGATTGACGGCCAGTAAGATTTGACTGTGTGTTTGGTGGATTGGAAGGGAATCATTAACTATGAGCTGCTCCCATAAGACCAGACGCTTAATTCCACTGAACAACTGCACCGCTTGAAGCAGGCGATCGACCATAAGCGTCCAGAATTTGCCAACAGGAAGGGTGTAGAGTGTCACATAGGACAACGTCAGACCACACACTTCGTTGATGACTCATCAGAAGTTACGGGAGCTCGGATGGGAGGTTTTATCGCATCCACCATATAGGCCGGACATAGCGCCAAGTGATTACCATCTGTTCCTGCCCATGGGGAACGTCCGTTGTGTAAAGTTGAACTCAAAAGAGGCATGTAAAAAGTGGTTGTCCGAGTTTTTCGCAAATAAGGGGCGGGGGGATTACCGAACGACCGGCGCATATTTGAACTTAATCCGATCACTGTAACACATTTTATTGAGTATTGAATAAAGAGCGAAAAGCGGAAGGGAGATATTTACCAACCAAGCCAATTTGCAAGATGTTCTGCGTTCAAGGATTCCCACTTCGTATTTCATTCGGTATAGTTTGTTTCTAGTTAAAGAGCTCAAAATTTTTTAGTGTAAGTGCAAAGTAACTGCCCAACGACATGTTTTGAAGTAACCTGTACTACAAAAAGCGAACATTTTTACTGCACTGATATGCTATACTAAATTGGCTGGAAAGTCCTAAGGCCTAACAATTAGATAGCAATTCAGAGTTCAGTAAGCTGAATATAATCGTTCGACCGACCCTTATATAAACAATCATGATGCGAGTAATTTGATCAATTGGACCTCAAGGTCGAAGCTAGACTGAGAACGTTTTGGCTCATATAAATAGTATAACAATACTGTTGAAGGTCTACACATTTCCAACAACACTTTAATATCGAACAAACCTTACAATACCTTATGAGTCTGAGTAAAAAGTCACTACGTTTGTCTAATGAAACCAAAAATGGTAGAGAAAAATTTTCTAATATTAGACAATTAAAATGGTACTATATGCGACTTACAGATTAAAATCAGCGTTGAACATGTATACTCTCTCTCATGAATACTCTTCATACTCTCCCAAGCAGTAGCAGAAATTATTTCCCATAAGCTCATTCGCCTTTCACAACCTTATTACATACTTATAATGTAAATACATTTGTTGGTGTAAATATGTATATATTTGTTTGTATATATGCATTTGCATTAGAATAATCCAACTCATTGTTATTGCCACCGCTGTTGTTGTTGCCGCCAAAGTTATTGCTTTTTTAATATCGCCATGACAGTTGCATTATTACATTTCCAGCGCGTTCGACACATGATCGTACCCCAATTGAAGTATGCTACGTATTTCTAAGCATCTGTATGCTATGCAGTTGCCAAGGTAGGAATGTTTATAAGCGCGCATGCATAAATTTATGTACATTGAACATTGTTGGGTGCGCATGCAAGGCTTGTTTAGCATTGCATTGAAGGCATAATGCAGTAGGTTAACTATATATACGAAGGTTGTTTAAGCATATGCAATTACAGGCTTGATTGCCAGTGATGGGGAATCAAGTATAGAAAAGTATTTCTTCGTTATTTGGAGGTTTTCGGGGTCGCTAATTACGAATTCGGTGTCGGTTATTCAAAAATCCAAATGTGGATGAAATATGGGGAACTCCCAAGTAAAACGAGTTTAAAGCGATTCCGATGAATTTTTCAATAAAGCGTCCCATATATTGGATCCGCTATTTTGAATTTTGGAAAACCGACACCGGATTCGTAATCTGCGATCACGAAAACCCCGTATAACAAGTTTCAAGCGAATTCGATGAGTTTTAAAAATCGCTGCCTGCCATATTTCTTTTCTGGAGCTATCTCAAAATCCTGATCTGATGGGGTTAAATCGACCACGGAATCGGATTCAGGTCCTGACAAATTTTTTTTTGTGTGGCTATGTAACCAGCATTAACAACACCAACAATGTCAGCCTTGAAATCCAACGCAGAATCACTCTTGCCAACAGGTGCTACTTTGGACTGAGTAGGCAATTGAAAAGTAAAGTCCTCTCTCGACGAACCAAAATCAAACTCTATAAGTCGCTCATTATTCCCGTCCTGATGTATGGCGCTGAAGCGTGGACGATGACAACATCCGATGAGACGACTCTTGGGGTTTTCGAGAGAAAGGTTTTGCGCAAGATTTATGGTCCTCTAAACATTGGCAACGGCGAATACCGCAGACGATGGAACGATGAGCTGTACGATTTATACGACGACATTGACATAGTTCAGCGAATAAAAAGACAGCGGCTACGCTGGCTAGGTCATGTTGTACGGATGGAAGAAAACACTCCAGCTCTGAAAGTATTCGATGCAGTACCCGCTGGAGGAAGCCGCGGAAGAGGACGACCTCCACTCCGGTGGAAAGACCAAGTGCAAAGTGACCTGGCTTCACTTGGTGTTTCCAGTTGGCGCCAAAAAGCAAAAAGGAGGAATGAGTGGCGCGCTCTGGTGGATTCGGCTATAATCGCTTAAAGCGGTTCCTACGCCAAATATATATATATATATATATGTAATCAATGAAACCGCAATACCTTTTCATTGTTTCTAAATCTTGTCTAAAATACAGTTGCTGACGTTATTATTCTGGGACTAAATGAATTTTGATACAATGGTACTCGAAAAGAAAGATTTTTGGTCTACGCTCTCATGACTAAAAATCTTCAGAGAACATTTAAAATCTTTACAGCGAAAGAGACATAATCTCATATTTTCCTTGTTTTCACTTTCCAGATCTGAGTTAACAATATCGGTGTCGAAAGACCATTAAAGATCTTTTTAACTCAAATATATGACATATGGATCAACCCGATCAACCGATGTCACTATTTAGCTCGTATTGAATGGGGATGATATGAATAAATCAAACTACAGTTGGAAGGATTCAAACCTCGTGATATCCAGCAACTACTTCATAGTATATACTTCGAAGAAACATAATTCTTAACTAATCATTTGAGTAACTTATCTTCAAAGAATTTGGTAAAAATAAAAATATTTCTTTCTTGAAATCTTTATAGTATATGGCTTAGAGTAATCAACCAGTGTTAATTTTGAGGTTATGAGAAGGCCAACAAGTAATATTTATAAAGTTACGCTGGAATGATTGAATTTGAGTATCGAAATTTTTAAATATAAATAAAGTAAAATCTTACGTTCAGTGGAAATTCGATTCGAAGGTCTCTCACAAATTCTTTGGTACATGAAGATTTCTACTAATTTATTGTTCCTGTTAGAGAGAGCTACTCTCTGCAAATCACATTGTTTACCTCCTTGGTTAACCATTCAATATTAAATAAGATAAACTCTTACTATAATCTCCGCTCAACACTACCTTTAACCGAATTTCCAGCAATCTTGCAAGTTTCCACTTGATTGCATTGCTATTGCTCTACACTCCTTGCTACACTCCATTGGCAATTTATAATCAAAAACTGCATTTTCCAACACTGGTTTCGAATGCATACTCAATTTAAATCATAGATACTGCTTAATATATGTTTTCTTATGTTTATTCGGGTGAATTTTTTATTGGTTCTTATTTTTGTTTTTGCCTGAGCGCATCCAACAGCGGTTGCATGCAACTTCACATATGTCTGCAACCTTGTATGTGCGTGTGTGTTGTTGTGCTTTACGCGAAAACGTGCAAGATATTTACTCGTATTTTATTATTTTTTAGCAATTTTTGCCAAGTATGCCCGTTGCCAACTATGTGACCTGATTTCTCGCTTTGCGATTCAATTTATTTGTATTTTCATTTTGTTTTGCTCACACTCACACACACACATATTTAAGCTTGTATGGAAAAATGCTCACCAGTTGTATATTAAGTTCATACCGGCATGTCACTAAGATGGCGCAGCAGTGCAAGAGATTATGGCTCCAACCAGCGACATTAAAGCGCTTCGCAAGGAGCAAATTTGCAGTGTTATATGCAAAGATGCAGTCTACTACCCTGTACTTGATGTATGAGTGTGTGTGTTTGTTGAATATTTTAAATTTTAAAATGCAAATTGAAAATTAGTTGCTTCGTAGCGCTTGGAGTGGTGGTGCTCTTTACATGTGTCCTCAGTTTTGTTGCTGAATAATTCGCTAAAAGGGACTTAATTACCATTTGGAGAGTAACTGGACGGATAAGAACTGCGGTTGCACACAGTTGTGGCTGTGATGGCAGGAAATTAAGTAGAATGAAAAACAGTGTGTGCAAAAAGTATGCATATTATTCGAAGAGACTTCGAAGAGAGAGAGTGGAATAGCGCCTAAAAGCAGACTACAGCTATTGTAAATTAAGGTACAATTTGGTAACTCGGGAAAAGTTTTAGGAAAAAAAAAATCAAAATTTTCGAAAAAATTTAATATTTTTTTCTTAATATAATATTCTGTATGTATATTCACGATTCTTTTATTGCTTCATTTGATCCATAATTCTCAACAAGTACACTTCTTTAAGTTTTAAAACAGAAAATAGTTGAATAAGTTAAAAGCTAAGAAATTTTATGGAAGAGTGTTCACTTCGGAACCCAGAAATTTTTTTCACTTAAACTCTATTTTTTGAAAGGAAATCACTATATGATCAATGTGTGACAATCTATAAGCTAAGAAATATGCTTTCGCGAATGTCCTGGTATCTATGTATATACCTCAATTTAGTCAGACTTCACCAATCTTCTGCATATAAATTCGATTCTGTTGTCCTAAGGTGCGCAAAAGCCGTAAGTATAGACTAAATTAAAAACTCAAAATGTTCAAAACGTTGAAGCTCGAATTCCGAAACTCCATGGGTATTCATTGGAAGTAAGATGTACTGACACAGTTGAAATGTCTACCGTCTAAACAAAAGCGTCTAGTTATTTTGACTAGAACTTTTCTTGATTCGAACCTTCATATAATTACCCAACTTCGGTGTACCGTCAGTTATATTCGATTAGATTACATTACATTACAGTTTGCACTGCGACCTAAGGGCAATTGTGCCCTCCCCAATTATCACAGTTGGCCATCTAACCCCGCCACGTTAAGAAACCTTAACAGTGTTCCAGGCCTGATGGACGCGATACTATTTCTTTCCGGATAGGGAATCCCAATTATCTGACCCCTTTTCCTCGCAATCACTGGACAGTCAATGAGTAAGTTTTCAGGTGTCTTTGCTACTAGATTCCAAAGTCGGCAGGTGACCCTTAGTCTACAGTGGCCAGTGTAGAGTGCCACTAGTTGTGTCAGCTTGTTTGTAGGGAGTGCAATTAATTGTTTGAGTTTTTCAGATTCTTTCCTTTGAGAAAAAGTTTGGAGTGGAACTGACGTGTATATCGATTCTTAGGACTTCTTTTATTGTGATAGATATTTTTTTTGACACTTCGGTCTCTTGAACTATTTATTGCTTTGAGTAAAAATAGATACCAACAAGTAAGAAAGGGTGTAAACGAACATTTTATACTCTCGCAATTTATTTATTTAACTTTATTTATATTAATAATACACAATTTACCGTGGGATCAGCCTTCTAAATATCGCATACAAGGTTCTATCGAGCGTACTGTGTGAAAGACTAAAGCCCACCGTCAACAAACTGATTGGACCTTATCAGTGTGGCTTTAGACCTGGAAAATCGACAACTTACCAGATATTCACCATGCGCCAAATCTTGGAGAAGACCCGTGAAAAGAGGATCGACACACACCACCTTTTTGTCGATTTTAAAGCTGCTTTCGACAGCACGAAAAGGAGCTGCCTTTATGCCGCGATGTCTGAATTTGGTATCCCCGCAAAACTAATACGGCTGTGTAAGTTGACGTTGAGCAACACCAAAAGCTCCGTCATGATTGGGAAGGACCTCTCCGAGCCGTTCGATACCAAACGAGGTTTCAGACAAGGTGACTCACTATCGTGCGACTTCTTTAACCTGATGCTGGAGAAAATTATAAGAGCTGCAGAACTAAACCGAGAAGGTACAATCTTCTACAAGAGTGTACAGCTCCTGGCGTACGCCGATGATATTGATATCATCGGAAGCAACAACCGCGCCGTTTGTTCTGCTTTTTCCCGCATGGATAAGGAGGCGAAGCGAATGGGTCTGGAGGTGAATGAGGACAAGACGAAATATCTCCTGTCATCAAACAAACAGTCGGCGCATTCGCGTCATGGCTCCCACGTCACTGTTGACAGTCATAACTTCGAGGTCGTAGATAATTTCGTATACCTGGGAACCAGCATCAACAACTCGAACAATGTCAGCCTCGAAATCCAGCGCAGAATAACTCTTGCCAACAGGTGCTACTTTGGACTGAGTAGGCAATTGAACAGTAAAGTCCTCTCTCGACGAACCAAAATCAAGCTCTACAAGTCGCTTATCATTCCCGTCCTGCTTTACGGTGCAGAAGCTTGGACGATATCAACATCAGATGAGACGACACTAGGAGTTTTCGAGAGGAAAATTTTGCGCAAGATTTATGGTCCTCAGAACATTGGCAACGGCGAATACCGCAGACGATGGAACGATGAGCTGTACGAGTTATACGACGACATTGGCATAGTTCAGCGAATAAAAAGACAGCGGCTACGCTGGCTAGGTCATGTTGTCCGAATGGACGAAAACACTCCAGCCCTGAAAGTGTTCGATGCAGTACCCGCCGGAGGAAGCCGAGGAAGGGGAAGGCCTCCACTCCGTTGGAGGGACCAGGTGGAGAGCGACCTGGTTACACTTGGGATCTCCAACTGGCGCCGAACTGCGAAGGAGAGAGAGAGGTGGCGCACTATCGTCGATTCGGCTATAACCGGCTAAACGGTTGCAACGCCAATCACATACATACATACAATACACAATTTGACCCACATATTCGTCATATATATTGTATAAAGTCCATTGAAAGTTGGAAACCATAATATTAGGTTAGAAGCACCGAGGTCCTCATGTTCGATATATGGGGCCTTGACAACCCGTGGTCCGATTTCGGTGATTTTTAGAATGGGACTGCCACACTATAAACGTAGTATTTGTGCAAAGTTGTGCATCGATATCTTTACTAGTGCTTACTTTATATATTGTAAAGTAAACGATTCAGATCGTCTTCAAAGTTCTGGTATATAGGAAATAGGCGTGGTTGTGAAGCGATTTGGCCTATTTTTACAACATATCATTGGGATGTAAGGAAACTATTACAAACCAAGTTTCATTGAAATCGGTCAAGTAGTTCCTGAGATATGGTTTTTGACCCATAAGTGGGCGATGCCACTCCCATTTTTCATTTTGTAAAAAAATCTGAGTGCAGCTTCCATATGCCATTTCTTATGTGAAATTTAGTGTTTCTGGCGTTTTTCGTTAGTGAGTTAACCCACTTTTAGTAGTTTTCAACCTAACTTTTGTATGGGAGGTGGGCGTGGTTATTATCCGATTTCCTTCATTTTGGACTGTATTAAAAAGTGGCTAAAAAAAAAGCTGCAGAAAGTTTGGTTTATATAGCTTTATTGGTTAGCGAGATATATACAAAAAACTTAGAAGGGGGCGGGGCCACGCCCACTTACCATACAAAAGTTAGGTTGAAAACTACTAAAAGTGGGTTAACTCACTAACGAAAAACGCCAGAAACACTAAATTTCACATAAGAAATGGCATATGGATGCCATTTAGATTACATCCAAATATGCCCCTTCCTAGTGCGATGCTTTGTTCCAAATTTTACTTCCATAGCTTTATTTATAGCTTAGTTATGGCACTTTAAGTGTTTTCGGTTTTCGCCATTTTGTGGGCGTTGTCCGCTTACGCCCATTTTCGAACTTAACCTTCTTATGGTGCCAAGAAATACGTCTTCCAAGTTTCATCAAGATATCTCAATTTTTACTCAAGTTACAGCTTGCACGGATGGACGGACAGACAGACATCCGGATTTGAACTTTTCTCGTCACCCTGAATATTTTGATATATATAACCCTATATCTAACTCGTTTAGTTTTAGGACTTACAACCAACCGTTATGTGGACAAAACTATAATACTCTCTTTAGCAACTTTGTTGCGAGAGTATAATAAATCAATAAATGTATTTGAGATTTGGGTCTGAAGTATTGCAAGAAAGGTTTCGAACCCAGAAAAGAGAGCTGCCAAGGAACTCAATTATTCCTATTCGAAGAAGAATTCTAAACAATCTCTTCAGAACACAATAAAAAGAATGTAAAGTTTTTTTTCTAGCTGTCAAAAAAGACATCTGAAAATATCATAGCTTGTATTTCATCAACGCTAAGATTACCTAAAATAATTGGACCAAAGGCTCGGGCAAGCTTGATATCTGAACCAAGAGCTTACATAGTTCCAAAGATAAAAGCTTTGTAAATAAAACATGTATGAAATATAAAATGTTCAAGAATTAAGATCTAACGAATCTCAAGAACTACTTCAAAGCTGAGCTATTTAATCAAAGTATTATTTTGTGAAGAATCAACTTGATAACAACATTCCTTTGTATGGCTTTATGAGCAAATATAAGATTTGGACTGACCATAGTAGAGAGCTTTAGACCAACCTTTACTTTTTCGAACTAATAATAGCCAATCTTAATCGAACATACAACTTTCGAGCCTTCTCAACCTCAACTATACACTTCATGTATAAGTCAACTGCCACATCAAAAGTAATGCCAAGCACAGCATTGTAACAAATTAGATTCCGTGGAAATTTCCTAAAGCAACTGTAAGCTTAAATAAATTACAAAGCGCAGAGCTTTACGAAACGGCGGCAGCTAACGGATAAGGAAAAGGCAGTAGAATGATAAGTAGAGATGAAATGGAATAAAATAAAATTTACTTTAAGTCGTGCCTTAACTGCTGCAGCAGTCACAGATGCATCCGTCAACGGATACTGCACGTCATGAGCACAGCACAGTTACACACCCACGCAACTACAAACAGTCATACTGTTACACCCCAATATACATACATACAAACAGGTTTTCACATAGAGAGATGATGGGGTTACTGGCATTCCCAGCATATTTATAGGCTGCACGAAGCAGCAGGCCGACATAGCAGCGAAGTTATGCAATGTAACAACAAAAACACCAAAAATAGCAAAAACAATAAGGCAACCATGCAGTCTGGCAATTCTTTAAAGTGGCGTAAAAGGAAGTTGCGCGCGCTCAGTGTTGCACTGCAACACCACTAAAACCGAGATGAGTGGTCGCAAAAGTGAAAACTACTCACATAAAATGGCGGAAGAGTGTTGAGTGTTTGCTTTGAAGAAACGTAAAAACGCCTGTGTTGGGCTTTAAAAGCAAGAAAACACTTAGTTTTGATGAATGCTTATCAGAATGTTCGCCTATTTGTTGTAAATACAGAAAGCAATGCGAATGCACTTTGCCACTTCGCTTGCGCCGTATAACTTTCGGTGAGTAGTTTTTGTACTATGTAAGTTGTTGTAAATGAAGTTTTGAGTGAAAACATTTTAAGAAAGTTTAAGAATGTGGAGGGCATAAAAACTCCATTTAGACATGAGGGTGTGCATATATTTAAAATGAAGAGTGTATTATAGGCAATTTCAGAAATCGGTTATTCAGTATTTTTCCAGAATTTTCAGCTTTTATCAGAAAATTGTATATTTTAAAGTGCATTATAAAAATGTTTAATGTCTAACCTTTTAATGCCTAATGCAATAAAACAACTTCTAAAATGGCTTCAAACTTCAATAAAAATTTATTTGAAAATCTTATCTGGATATAAAACAGGCCAACGGCCCTAATGTAAATCCTAAGCGTAAAATACTTGACTTCAACTCCATATAAAAAGTATGGTGTTGAGTTCTGAAACAATACTATACGAATATATACTATATGTTTCTGAAAGGAACGAATGAAATTCCAAACGCGAAAGTTCCCTTCGTGGATTTTTCGGAATTCTTAACCAAAAACAATAATGTAACGATGTCCTAGCCTCAATGTTCGCTAGACAAGACTCCTTTTGACTTTTCAAATATAAAGGGGCGTCATTTTACAAGCGTAGGAGAAATCGCCAAAGGCTATTTCATGAAAATCGAATTTGAGAAGTGTTTCATAAGCAATCAATGGATGGTATCATGGGGACTATTTTGAAGTTGAAAACGTTAATATAGACGTATATATAATTATTTATTTCAAAAAACGAAAATTACTTCTTATTGGAATTAAATTGTTTTGTTTGTGAAAAATTATCGTTATTAAGCGTTTAATAATTTAAAACATATATACATATACATATATAGATATTTAAAAAAATAGTCAATAAATACATAACTATACTAATACTTTTTTATCAAAACAATTTATGACTATGTATACTAGTGTGAAATTTTCAAAAAACGTTTTTTTATTTCTTGCTTATTTGATTGTTTAGTTTTAGGTCGTATCTTAAATAGTTTTTAAATGGCTGCATTCTAAAGAGCCGGTATACATATATTTTTAAATACTTTGTCCTAAACAACTTATATTTATTAAATTGTTTTAATTTTTTTAATCAACAAACACTTTCACTTAAAAAATTAATACCGCACGCTTTGACAGACGCCGCAAACTAACTATGCAACGTTTATAATCGGTTGAACTACGAATTTCCAGTTCCTTTGGAAATATTTCCCTTCACTCATTCCAGCGCTGCGCTTTAACTTATTTCCTTTAATTTATTTCCGATTCCCCTGAACTCGTCTGTTGTTAAGCGCTCTTTCCGTGAATATTCTTCCAAATAAGTGACTTTCTGTTTTAGAAAAATACCACCTTTTACTCTTTCTAAAGCTTTTCCAATTATTTTCCCCTCTCTCTAACTATAACCACGAGTGCTCATTATATTACCCGACCACTTTACCGGATCTTCATCGTTTCACTCATTCCATCATTGTATCGTTTACCGTTGTTTCCGCTTCTCACGAAATCTTCTACTGCTCAGTGCTCTCTTCTATAACTTTTATTTAAATAAGAGAACCATCATTTAGATGAATACTCTTATGCTCTTATTATTTGTTTTACTTTATAAGCACATGAATATTTTGTGCTGGTTGATCTTACGATTATTTTCTTTGAATCGGAGTGTTTTTCTCTAGTATAGAAACAGTCGCTATATCGTTTTTTCATCTGACCCCAAAGGTTCATAAATTATATATAAAACAATGTATATAAATTATATAGTGCACAGATTATCCGCACTTCAACCGGCAACTTTCATATATGTACTCAAAAAGACTACTAAAATCCAGTGATACTAAAACTACTCAATCACTCTCACTCACTCAACATTATACGGGAAATCGTTAGCATATTTCCGCTTCCTTAAACCTATTATACCACTCAGTTCTCTCACTATTGACAGCAGATGTATAGGAAATGGAGAAGCAGAGAGCTTTCACTATTTATTTAGTTTTATATAATGGTGGAGCAAATAGGAGAATAAAAATATGATTGTTGATTAGTTGATGAGACGATCTCAGAGAAGGGAAAAATTATTGGTTAGTTTAATGGAATTCAGCAAAGCTTTGGAATGAGTGAAGGAGAGTGTAAATATATTTTTGACTTCACAGTAATCTTTCAGCATATGTATATATGTTAAAGGTATCTCATATTTTAGTATATATGTATATGTAAGTACATAAGTTAAAGAAACTCACCTTTCACACTTCTCTAATTTACTCCTTTAAATGAAGATCTGCAACTATTGTCGGCGATTTTTCCTGCATGCCACGAAGTCTGTTAAGAGTTGAAGTTAGTCCATTTTCAAAAAAATATAATAGTGTACGATTAATATACGTACAAATATATATGTATTCTTATATGTACTCTCTCACACTGATTTGAACATATGTCCGTATGCAACACATTTCCTCTTCATTGTATCCTTCCTGTTCCCACAAAACCTATTTATTATTTTTTAATACTTGTCTGTACTTTCATGCTTATTTACTCACAATATTGTTGTCCAAAAACTAATATTTTTCGGTTTATACTTGCACAAAAAAACTGCGCGTACCGACACTTACCGATGAACAACACGAACTAACTGTATGTCATAACTGCATATCGTTGAGCGACTAATTTCTAGTACCGCTGAATATATCCCCTTTTACTCATTCCAGCGCTAGTCTACATTCCTCAAGATAATTACTTTCCTAATTACTTTCATTGCACTGCGCTCTCTCCCTATTTTGTTTTGAAGTAAGCGAGTCTACACTGAAGTAGAGAAGACCTGCGCTGTTGCTATTCTAGTTCTATACACTCACACTTAAATTGAGTAAAACGCTCTTTCAATGTTTTTATTTCCTTCCGTTTCCTCCACACTCTCCTACGACTATAAACTACAATTGTATAAAGCTGGTGATCTCTTAAAATACAGTGGTACTAAAACTAATTAAATGTGATTGAACATATTCCATATTGCTATTCAGCGCTCTTGCTATTTATAGCAGGTTTATAGGAAACGGAAATGACTTGAGATGCCTCTCTCTCTCGGAACTTTAAAATTAATGTGAGTAAAGACAGCGAAAGAGTACGTAAAGGAGTACAAATGCGTGAACAGGCCAATATAAATGTGTGAGTGGCTGAAACAATGTGAAAGCTATCGATTCGTTGTTACAATACCCCTAGGGATTAAGGTGAAAACGATCTGAGCGAAGGGGAAATAAATGGAAGCTGCAATAGATTAAAGCAATTCAGCAAAGCTTTAGAATAAATAGAGGGGCTTAGATGACACTGGAAATTACGGTGCTGTAGGCTGAAAATTTTTAAGGTTCTTGCAATTAGTCTGAGATTGTCGATGAATACAAGCGGTTGTAAATTTGCGTCGGTCTATACTTTTTAACAAAAAGTGATATCATAACATAATTAATTATAAATAAACATGGAATAACAATGTTAACTGTAAAGTCACTACTTTGAAGTAATCAAAACACTTTTCAAAAGACTATAAAATACTAAATAAATTCATACATTGTCCACTTCATATTGTAAATTGTAGTTTTGTGGCAAAAACGAAAAAGTTGTGAAACTTTTAAAGCGCATGAGCTTTCTTCTTATGTGCTGACTCTCTTATTTGGAAATATACTCATGGAAAGAGCGCTGTGCGGTAGTGAGAGCAGCTTATGGAAAGCGAAAATAAATTAAAGCTCCACTTTGTAATTGTGGAACGAGTAGAAAGAAGTGCAATTTCGTGCGTTCGAACGTTTGTAAATGTTAAATAATTCGTGTGCGGTGTCGGTATCGGTCGAAAATGTGTCGCGGTCGCGGTATTATTATTTGTTTAATTTTATAATAAAAGAAGAGACAAAATTATTAGTTCTCATCTGGTACGAAACATTGAAAGTATAAAAAGAAAATGTGATGTTTTGTGGTTTTGCGAAAAGAGAAATAGTAGAAAAGACTCAGCATAAGTGGACAGAGAATCTAAAATACGGAGAGAGAGAAAGAGAAAAACGAACATATATGTATCAGTGTATATATTTTAAGACTCATTTGAGTTAAGACTTAAAAAATCGTTCTATGGGAAATATTATGTTTTATGAGAGAGCATTAACATAAAGCTAACAGATTTCTGAGCAGTAAGTGGACAATGGTCGTCGATTTCATTGAAAGAATTGAAGCAAGAGGAATATTTGAAGCAATAAGGAAGGTAAGTGTTTTATCATAATTTTCTTTCATTCTAAAATCTAAAGTTCTTCAAATAATATACGTTAAGAAAATATATTAATGTTTAATAATTTTTGCATCAAAATAATATGTGATTTTATTTTAATTAAAATGCAAAATTTAAAAAGGCTATGATACAACTATGGCATTTTATATGTATGTACTCTTCTCAACACTTGTGACACCTAGTGGGCCGCTGAGATTTTAAATTGAAGGAAATAATGTTTAAGAGCAATAGAAGTGTTCAAGTGTTAAAGTGAGAAATATGCCTAAGTGATTCTATTTAACATAGAGTGAGTGAGTAGTTTCAGTATCGCTGGTTAAAGAGAGAAAAATTATCTTTTTTTGCTTTGTATATGTAACGACAATAAATGGAAGAGAGTAACGCTCACTCTTAATGATAATGCTGAGATCAAGAATTTGTGCTTTGTATACGCAGGTGTATTTTACTTAAGGGGAAATTCTTTAAAGGTATAATGGGCAGCAATGGAATGAGTGAAAAGGAATATTTCCAATGGCACTGGATCGTCATTGAAATTATTATAAAGTTAGCTTGCGGTGTCGGTTGAAAAGAGTAGTCGAAAATTATTAAAGTATGGGAGTATATTGAGTTAAATAATAAATAAAATATATTTGTTGAATTTCTAATCTGAAAAGTACTCTGAAAGTTCAGTAAATAAAATCTTTAAAGTGAGTGATAAATAATTATAAAAAGTTAGGCCTTTTATACCTACATATTTTTATTCTACAGGACAGTTTTCTGCTTAAAAAGTAGGTATTACTCCCCTACATTTTTAAGAAGAAGAACTAGTATATTGGAAAATTGTACAAATCAGTGAGAGAAAAAATAGAAAAATATATTTATAGATTGAGAGCGCATCAACATAATGCTCCTAATAGTAAGGGCGCAAGTGCTCTCTTCTAACGTGGAAACAAATTTATTCGGAAATAGTAGCAGCGTTCATAGGAAGCGGAAGAAATTAACATTTGCGGTACAGTGAATATGTGAGTAAACGAAAAAGCACTAATAGTTTTATAACCACTGAATGAAACGATCAGTGAGTAATAAAAGAGCAGCAAAAGACTTAGGTAATTCCATGAAGAGACAAGGTTTGCACAATTTAGCCTCTTCATAATCGACACTCTCCTATTTTCAATAAAAAAAAATAGTGAGCTCATGGTCAGCGAGGAGAATGTTCTGAGGAAGCGGAAATCTGCTCAAGGTAATCCATTTGACTTTAAAGTTTGGGAAAGAGTGAAATAATTTTAGAGACAGTGTATTTTAATGAAATTAATTGATGTAGTGAGAGCAAATATATAAAGTACTCAGAGAGTATACTTTCGTACATACATATATATTATATGAACCTTTAGTCACTTTTCCGCCGAAAGGGTTATTTGACCAATTTAATTTATTTATCCTTTAATAAAAAAATATTTTAAGTTAAATAATTCGCGACTCGTTCGTTAAATTATAATAATAAAAATATTAATTACAGATAATGCGGTTGCTAATAATTCATGTGGGTAAGTGCCTTATATCATTCTTCTTAGCCAATATACTGATCCTATGTAAATATTTATGTGTGTGTATATACACTTTTTTGAGTTGAAATTTGCAAAATCTACCGTTATTCACTTTAAACATGTTGTTACTACTACTCCAATGCCAAATTTAAAGAGAGAGTGAGGTAATTAGTTTTGAATGCCAATGGAGAAAAATAATAGTGCACTGCGTGAAGGAAGTGCTAATTGGAAGCGGAAGTATGAAAAAGCCGCTCTTAGAATTCTCGCAATCAGTGAGAACGCTTTTACTCTCATACTCTCTCTCTCTTCATAGTTTGAATATCACTGGTCAGAAAGTGACGAATTCAGTAAAAAAGAACTCATGCCTCATATTTTTTAAAGTATTTCTATAAATATATTGTACTATTTTTTCCGCTTCATTCCACATTTTAGCACGAAATAAATTCTTTAAATCAAATAAATAATGTATTATTATGGAGTTTCGAAATCATTTTTGAAAATTCGAAAAAATTGTGGCTTGAACAGGCCAATATAAATGTGAGAGTACCTGGAACAATGCGAGAGTTACCGAGTCGTTGTTACAATTCCCCTTGGGAATTAAGGAGAAAACGATCTGAGCGAAGGGGAAATAAAAGGAAGCTGCGATAGTTTTAAGGAATTCAGCAAAGCTCTACAATAAATATAGGGGCTTATGACACTGGAAATTACAGTGCTATAGGCTGAACACTTTTGAAGTTCTTGCAGTTACTCTGAGATTGTCGGTGAATATAAGCTGTTGTAAATTTGCGTCGGTCTATACTTTTTAACAAAAAGTGATATCATAACATAATTAATTATAAATAAACATGGAATAACAATGTTAACTGTAAAGTCACTACTTTGAAGTAATCAAAAAACTTTTCAAAAGACTATAAAATACTAAATAAATTCATACATTATCCACTTCATATTGTAAATTGTAGTTTTGTGGCAAAAACGAAAAAGTTGTGAAACTTTTAAAGCGCATGAGCTTTCTTCTTATGTGCTGACTCTCTTATTTGGAAATATACTCATAGAAAGAGCGCTGTGCGGTAGTGAGAGCAGCTTATGGAAAGCGAAAATAAATTAAAGCTCCACTTTGTAATTGTGGAACGAGTAGAAAGAAGTGCAATTTCGTGCGTTCGAACGTTTGTAAATGTTAAATAATTCGTGTGCGGTGTCGGTATCGGTCAAAAATGTGTCGCGGTCGCGGTATTATTATTTGTTTAATTTTATAATAAAAGAAGAAACAAAATTATTAGTTCTCATCTGGTACGAATCATTGAAAGTTTAAAAAGAAAATGTGATGTTTTGTGGTTTTGCGAAAAGAGAAATAGTAGAAAAGACTCAGCATAAGTGGACAGAGAATCTAAAATACGGAGAGAGAGAGAGAAAAAAACGAACATATATGTATCAGTGTATATATTTTAAGACTCATTTGAGTTAAGACTTAAAAAATCGTTCTATGGGAAATATTATGTTTTATGAGAGAGCATTAACATAAAGCTAACAGATTTCTGAGCAGTTAGTGGACAATGGTCGCCGATTTCATTTAAGGAGTTGTAGCAGAAAGAGCTGATTATGGGAGGTAAGTTTATTATCATAATTTTCTTTCATTCTAAAATCTAAAGTTCTTCAAATAATATTTGTTAAGAACATATAATAATTATAAACAAATTAATATACTCCTTTCCATCAAAATTGTATGTGATTTTCTTTGAATTAAAATTATCTATGGCATTGTATATGTGTCTATGTTCTCTTCTCTGCTCTTGTGATATACTTACATACATACATATATTTATACACATGTTACTTGAACATTGAATCACCACATTTCCGCTGAAATGTGATTAATTTAAAAAAGTAAATAATTAATTTAAATAATTACAATAATTAAATGAATAATTACAGCTAAAATCTGAGGAAAGCGGTTACTTCAATTTAAAAAGGGTAAGTGCTTTATATAATTCTTTGCCAATATACTGGGTATATGTAATATACTGATTATATAGAAATATTTATACATATGTATACAAACTTTTTGCGTTAAAAATTGCAAATTCTACCGTTCTTAACTGTTAACATGTTGTTACTACTACTACAATACCAATTTTGCCAACGTATACTCGTATATTGAGAGCATAAAGTGAGAGTGAGGTAATTATTTTGAATGCCAATGGAGAAAAATACTAGCACGCTGAGTGGAGAAAGTGATAATTGGAAGCGAAAGTATGAAAAATGTGCTCTTAGAATCCTCGTAATCAGTGAGAGCGCTTTTACTCTCACTCTCTATCACTTTTCACAGTTTGAATATCACTGGCCAGCAAGTGACGAATTCAGTAAAAAAGAACTCATGTTCTCATATTTTTTTAAGTATTTCTATATATTTTGCTTGTTTTTCTTTTCGTTTCATTCCACATTTTAGCACGAAAAAAATTTTAGCAAATAAATAATGTACGATTATAGAGTCGAAATCATTTTTGAAAATTCGAAAAATTTTATATTTTTTTATTATGTAGACAATTTTATGATTTTTTCTTATAGCTTATGATATATGTATATAATTTTTTACTAAATATATTTGTGATCATAAACCTTATCTTTAAATGATTTGCTTCGATTTTATGTATTTGAAAAAATATAGTTTTTCTGTTTTTTTAATGAATAGTTCAATTTTGTGACCCTTTGATTGTAAAAATTATAATAGATTATAGAAGAAGGACCTTCCATCACTTGCGTAAACAACTGTACAATGCTGTCAACAATTGCAAGAATTTCAAAAGTGTGGTAAAGTGTAGCAACTCCATTGGCAAGAGTCTCACAAAAAGTTTTTTTTTTTCAAATAGTTGCACTTTTCCACACGATTTTTTTCCAGCTTTTCACACATATACTTGTTTGTAAGTTCACTGAAAGCCCAACATAAATATGTTTGCCTGGATGCGGCTGTGTATGAAGTTGAGTGTATGTATTTCTACAAATCCTTGTGCCGCACTTACTTCTATTCAGACATAAAAATGTTCATTCGAGCTTTTAAGTATTTCATAAAAGTTTAAGTGCATGTTGACAAACACTTCTACTCGGTCACAAAATGGTCCACATGTTTAGTTTGTTTATTCATAGCCTATAACTGCAGTAAAAGTGTTGATTTGGTAAAAGATTTTTCGCTGGGATAACCGTAAGGGTATATTTTAGAAGGGTTTTTAAGGAAAAAGGCGGACGCTATTGCAGGCTATATGCTGAAAAGAGTATACTTTGAACCTACAAAAGTTTAGATATTTTTGGGTAGCGCTGCCCTTAACTGGTCTGATGTCTGTTAAATATTTCGCATTTGGCCTCTATTTGATATTTACCATCTGAGATGTATCATTTGATATTGCTCATATGACGTCTATTTGACATTTGCAAGCTGACATTTCTCATATGACATTTCAACTGACGTCTATCTGACGTTTGACATCTGACGTTTATTTGACATTTGCCATCTGACGTCTATCTCACTATTCCCATCTCACATTTCTCATCTGGCGTCTATTTGACATTTGGCATCAGACGTCTGTTTGAGTGTTGCCATTTGGCATTTCTCATCTGACGTCGATCTGACGTTTGACATCTGACGTCTATTTGACAGTTGCCATCTAACATTTCTCATCTGACGTCTATCTGACATTTGACATCTGACGTCTATTTGACAGTTGCCATCTGACGTCTATCTGACATTTAACATCTGACGTCTATTTAACATATGGCATCTGACGTATATTTGACATTTGGCGCTCTGACGTCTGTGCGACTGCTGCCATCTGGCATTTCTCATCTGACGTCTATCTGACATTTGACATCTGACGTCTATTTGACAGTTGCCATCTGACGTCTATCTGACATTTAACATCTGACGTCTATTTAACATATGGCATCAGACGTTTATTTGACATTTGACATCTGGCTTCTATTTGGCATCTGACGTCTATTTGACAGTTGCCATCTGACGTCTATTTGACATTTGGCGCTCTGACGTCTGTTTGACTGTTTCCATCTGGCATTTCTCATCTGACGTCTATCTGACATTTGACATCTGACGACTATTTGACAGTTGCCATCTGATATTTCTCATCTGACGTCTGTTTGACTGTTGCCATCTGACAATTTTGAACGGACGTCTATCTGACTTTTGACATCTGGCGTCTATTTGGCATCTGACGTCTATTTTACAGTTGCCATCTGACATTTCTCATAAGACATCATCTCACATTTGACTTCTGACGTCTAATTGAATGTTGCCATCTGACATCTGAGTCAGTTGATGATCATCCTTAGCAATACCATTATCTCCATCGCCCTGTATTTACGAGTATATCTCAAATAAATGAAATTAATTTCAAGTATTCTTTGTATTATAAAATTTATTTAAAAAATATGTTTCTTTTTTGTAAATATGTACTTACAAGAACATACAACTACAAATGTAGTTGAGCATATATTTACGAGGTAATATGTTGTTCAGTTTTTCTTTAAGATCTAGTACTCTTAAAAATGGCATTGTAATTGTACATTAAATTGCATGCAAATGCTTGCTTAAGTAAATATATATGTATATATATATATAAAATCTAGTATGATAGTAAGTTATAGTATATGATACCTGAAGGATACTTAAAATAAATAATCATTTTACAATTTTTGCATAAAAAATGTCTTTTGAACTAAGCATTAATGTTCATTGTCAAAAATTACTTCTTAAATTAAAAATTTCTTCTTAATATATAGTAAATATATGTATATGTAAATGAAAAAATGTGTTGATAGTTCTTCAAGTTTGTACTAAGCATTCTTCAGCTGTGGAGCCTTTGAACGGTCCAAAGCAAATACTACAAAATGGCGACGAAACGAGGTAAATTAAAGCGCACTGCAACGGGGCTAGAAACTTAATCGATGAAATGTTGAGGTAATTCTTTGCCTTTCTTCTATTGCATTCCCACGGCCACTGCCCATTTGTCACTCTCACGTGGCTGCATCCTCGCACTGGCTCTTATCATCATTAGATATTGCCGCCGAATCAGCACTCGCAGTTGATTCCTTTACAAATGACCGAGAGAGAGTGGAAAGAAATTTAATTAAAATACGTTTTTGTTGTTGTCTTAAATGAATGGCTGTCATTGCCACTGTGCTACAACTCACCTGCCGCATCGGACAATCGGCAAAGAAATGCGCTTCGGATTTGCATATATGACAGCGTTTGGGTTGCGGTTCCTGCGGGCACATGGACGCTATGTGATTAGCAAATTTACCGCAATTATAGCAACGCACACGTCGTCGCTTCTTCGTGCGCGGTCGGAAGGTGCTGCCCGTGCAGTCGTGTCCTTTGCTGCCGCTCACACGTGTAGCCTCCAGTCCGCGCTCGGTTAGTTGGCATTCAAATTCCACTTCCTCTTGCTCGCCCAGTGAACGAAAGCCGGACATTTGTATGACACTCTGTGGGCAATTGGAGAAATGGATGTGGTAGTGTTAAAAGTTAAGTAGAGTACAGTATTGAAAGAGAATAGCGAAGAAGAGTAAGCTGTTGAGATAATTTACCTGGTGTACAAACACCTCCTGTCCGCCATCGTGTGGTGTTATGAAGCCCCAGCCTTTGGCCACATTAAACCACTTGCACTTGCCATAACGTACACAACCCGTTTCCATTAGATTCGCATCTGGAAGATAACATTAAAAAAATTAAAGCATTTATATTAAGCAAGGGAATGTAACGTGCTATATAAAGCTGTGGACCTTATAATTCTTCTGTTTTTCGAGGTCTACTTATTCAACCTATTCAACTCTTCTTCCGAATCCGATGTCCTCTTAGCGCCATCAGATCAGGGTCTTGGCATAACCTCACAAAACCAATATGTCGGACAGGGTTTTTAAAAATTCATCGGAATCGCTTGATACTCGTTATTCGAGGGTTCTCGGGGACGCTAATTACGAATTTGACGGTACTTTTCAAAAATTCAAAATGGAGAACCAGTATGGTGGACACTTTTTAAAAATTCAATCAGCGATCCCGAAAACGCCAAGTAACGATTTTCGAGCGATTCCGATTAATTTTTCAAAAAAAGCTTCCGCCATTTTGAATTTTGAAAAACCGACATCGGATTCAGAGCCTATAAAAATACATTGGAAAGGCCAATGTATTCATTATTTGGGTCGACTCCGTTTTCTGGACATTTTGAAATCAAATGTTACCATTTCCTCGGATCTTTTGAAGTCTTGTATAATTGTAGATCGTTAAATCTCACTTCAGATCAGCTTGAAAGTAGTTTTCAAATATTAATTATTAATTTAATTTTAGTGAATTGTTCAGAAGACGCTTCTTATACATATAAATATGTACTTAGCATGTATGTAACATATTCGATTCGCCACTACACTACTTTTGTAGCAACAACCAAGCTATCTCCTTTAACGCAGGCAAGAGAGCATATATTTAATGTGGTAATCTCTTTATAACAATATCTATTGGATTATGCCAGTATATTCAACTTATAGCAGTTTCATGTTCGATTCGCAACTCTCCAAGTTTTGGCCAATTAATTAATTTCTCCCATCTAAATATAATATAAAATCTTGGGAGAGTACTAAAATTTCTATTGGATTATGCCAGTTTATACCAGTTTCATGTTCGATTCACCACTCTCCAAGTTTTTTACAATTAATCGATTTCTCTCATCTAAATATAATACAAAATCTTCAGAGAGTATTTCTGCCACAAAATTGCCGATTTGTTACAACTCATGAGTGCATATATAAATATATAGATTGGTATCTCAAAGCCATTAGCAAAACAAAACTATCGAATAATTAACAATACAATAGAAGAAATTTGTAATTATATTCCTCAAATGAGAAGCAATACAGGTAGCTGAGTACCCCATTATGTATAAGTAAATGACAACAATAATGCGAAATGAAAAACACCAAAGACGGTTCGTGTGTGCGTCTCTCAACAGTGTTATCCTTGCACATTTTTCACCTTTGTTATTCCACTGTCGGCTACCTGACATCTCAGCATTGATCTAACTGACATTACTCGTTTGTATAGAACACGTTTAGCAAGGAGAAAGAATCCTGCTGCTTCTGCTTCGTCCTGCAACATATACACATAAATAGCAGAGAATCTTTGGTATTTCAGTTTCTTTGGATTTTGTTTAGGGAAATGCTTTGCAATCTTAAGCTTTGATTTGTACGTATCAAGCAAGTTTTTCAGCTGCCAACCGGTTTGAGGGCAGCAAATGTTGTATCGAAAGGGTGGAAATAGGGCAAATAGATAGTCAAGCAGTTGAATTGCTCTATTTAAAAGAATTAAAGCTGTTGCTTATATATATTTTTTTAAGGTTTTAAAGAGTTGTTGGTCTAGTTTTTCAAGATTATTAATGAAAGATATGAACTATCATCATGTACATTGGAATAAATAGTACGCATATGGCAATAATGTGATCGAGTAAGAATTAGAGAACGGTGAAGAAGAGTTTCTCTAAGAAGGATTTTGAAACGTTTGCACTTTGGCCTAGAATAGTTTGCTTATGGGTGGTTTCGTCGCCTTGGGTGGTTTCACTGTTTAAAACTGAAAATCAAATAGTGACGTATTCTATACTAGTGCTATCTAGGCAGACCTGAGGTATTGAGAAAACTTGTGATGGTTATTATAAGAACTCAAACCAACTCTCGAATGACAGAATCAAGCCTCTAAGTGTATTTAGAATATTTAAAAAAAATATATTAACTTGTCAAATATCTCCCTTACGCCTTTTTTGTCTTTTGAATTTCGGGCTATGTATAAAGCGCTACAGCAAATCCGCCAGAGAAACATTCCGTGTGATTAATGGTGTTTGGGAGATGGTACTCTAACACTTCGAACTGCGGAGGAATGATTCGAAGATTCAGAGCGGGTGAAAACAACACCATGGATAAGCCAGTCGGCGGAAGACCTGCCAACCTGACAAATACCAATCAAATCATGGAAAACATCGAGTTAGACCGGCATGTGGCATCTCGTGACATCGCCCAGGAGATGGGAGTTAGTTACCAAACCATTTTAAACCATCCGCAGAAGGCTGGATACACAAAAAAGCTTGAAGTTTGTGTGCCACATAATTTGACGAAAAAACCTTCTGCTGAAACGAAACGAACTCGACCCATTTTATGAAGCGGATGGTGACTGGCGACGAAAAATTGATCACATGCGACAATATCAAGCGAAAACGGTCGTGGTCGAAGGCCGCTGAATCGTCCCAAAGAGTGGCCAAGCCGGAATTGACAGCCAGGAAGGTTTTGCTGTGTGTTTGGTAAGATTGAAAGGGAATTATCCACTATGAGCTGCTCCCATATGGACAGACGCTTAATTCTACCAGCTACTGCGAACAACTGGACCTTGAAGCTGGCGATCGACCACAAGCGTCCATAATTGGACAACAGGAAGGGTGTAGAGTGCCACCTAGCACAACGTCAGACCACACACTTCGTTGATGACTCGTCAGAAGCTACGGGAGCTCGGATGGGAGGTTTTATCGCATCCACCATATAGCCCAGACATAGCGCCAAGTGATTACCATCTGTTCCCGTCCATGGCGAACGTCCTTGCTGGTGTAAAGTGGAACTCAAAAGAGGCTTGTGAAAAGTGGCTGTCCGAGTTCTTCGCAAATAAGGAGGGTGTCTTTTACAAGGGGGTATTATGAAATTACCGTCTAAAACGGCCCATATTTGAACTAAATCCAATCACTGTAACATGTGTATGTTTATAAAGCATTGAATAAAGAGCAAAAAAGCGGATTTGGCAACCTAATATATGACTTATTAGAAGATATAAATTCGTAAAATATTAACTCAAACCAAAATATTTTTTTTTGTATTTTAATATGTAAAAAAATTTCGAAATCCCTACATTAAAATTTTCGAAAATTATGGGTAATCTAATATTTTACTGCTTGTGACAAAGCCAAGAGTCCACACATATTTGCTCATATCAGCACAATCAAACTGTTATCTATTAATGCTTTACATATTTCTTTAAGTATATACTGTACATATATACATACAAACAAATGCATGCACAATAAATACTAATTTTTATGAATGAAAACTTTGAACAAGCCACAGACATACCAATCTTTGTTTGCTTTATACAGTAAATATCAGATTTCAAAGTTGAAGTATGAAAAAAATATGTGTGCTCACACATACATACAGACAGATTTTTATATGTCATTCATTGAAAGGAAAAATTCTAAATATACATACATATTTTTTCTGGCTTTCATATACATTTATATGTGTGTATGTGAGTAAGTAAGTATTTATGTATACTCCTCCTCCACTATCTTATCTACTAACCCACATAAAGGGCGGGTGAACGACTCTACAATTTGGGCGCCTACATTCTTTCAATCGCTCTGACTTAAAAATACTCACACAATAAGTACTCATACTTTAAAAGGGTCATTCAAATATGTGATTTTTATTTTTGTTGTACTTGTTGTTTTTGCTTTTGTTTGGCATACAATTCAATTGTAAAGTAAAGTATTCACACGCTCTTTGCATTCGGTTCTCATAAATGCTTATTGGATTCTGTATTCTTCGATAAATTTCTGCCTTTTTGTTGTTGCTGGTTCTGCCTATCGCTGCTCTTAAAATTTCCCACACCTACGCACAGCGTCAATATCATAATTGTCAGCAGTCATTTAATAGACTCGCAGCCAAGCACTTTTCAGAGGATGTATGTATGTAGGTATGTCCTTTGAGTATCAGTCTATATATATATATATTTATATGTATATTTAAAGGATAACGAATTTCTCAGCGCGTGTTGTATATACTTATTTTACTTTTTTTCGGTTTTCATTTCATTTGCTTTGCTTTGCATTTATGTTCGTCATGGCAACGCTTACTATATATATATTTTAATTGCTCAGCGGTTAATTATAAGCGAATCATAGCTGAATTTATTTCGAATTGTCTAAGCAAGATATCACTTTACATTACTTTAAAAATTCCATTGCTATATCCTCACTAGATACTTTAATATTTTCCCACATACATACAAACATACATACATACAAATTAGTCTACGAGTACTTCCAACTCACTTTCCTTTCACATACAACATGAAATCTTACAAGAAACCTGTATTGCCTGCCAACTTCATATTCTTGTCTATTCTTCCGTATATCCTTTCATATATCCTTGAGCGCATAAAACCGGTTTGCTGCTTGCAGTGCATCTGCTGCAAGTCCTTGCGTCATGTAAATTTACATAAATATAAGTTTTAATTGTTTTCTTTTTTTTCATTTTCTTGGTGGGGTAACTATGCAGTTACGCGTTTCTAGGACCTCATTTGCATGAATTCGCTCTTATTATATATGCAAGCGCTTTAATTATGGAAGCGTAAAATTTTTTGGTAATTTCTACATTACTTGAGTTGAGTTGCCGTTGAATGCGAGTGAAAATTATTTTACATTAACGCCATTACTACTTGTGAGGAAGTAGTTCCCATAAGATATACGAATTATATATTAATTGTGACAGAACCAGTGCACTAAGCTTTGCAACCAATGTGTTGATTTCATGCTCTCTTTTATAAATTAATCAACCAGCATTTTTATCAATTCGCTGTTCTAGAGTTTTAGTTGAATTCTTACTAACATTGGTTGGGACTATCATATATAAAATTTAATGATTTCTGAACCTCTGATTCGTATTAAAATTATATAAATAATTATTATTACTTGTTGTCAAAAATGTACGAGATTGGTCCATAATAACTTCACCTAGCACATAAGTATGTGCTCTATGTAAAGACGCCCGTTCCTATCATTAACCCTCCTTTAAACCATACAATAAAGGAAAATAAAGTGATTTTCATATTTCTGAAGGCATGAGATTGATTTGTTAGCTTCGCCTGAGCGAAATTTTTCGAGAAAAAAAAATTATATTACACTTCTCAAACTCGATTTTTGGAATAGCCATTGACTCTTTCAGAAATTCCTCGTATGCTTGTAAAACGAAGGCCCTTACAGTTTTTATAAGTTAGAGATTGGTTCAGTTGTCGTTATTGTCTCGACAGGATGTATTCGAAGCTTTTGTAGAAAATATTGGGATTTTCAGCTTGAGCATAGATACATGTATAGCTTGAAGTCTTCGAAGCATCCAGGCTACGAAAACTGTATAATCAATAGACTTTTGTACTTGTATAATAACAGCACTTTTATCCACATATAAAAAATATAATCTAGAAACTCGATTTTTATATACTAGCAACAAAGTTGCTAAGAGAGTATAATAGCTTTGTTCACATAACGGTTGTTTATGAGTTATAAAACTAAACGATCTAGATATAGAGTTATATATATCAATAGGATCAGGATGACGAGACGAGTTAAAATCCAGATGTCTGTCCGTCCGTCTGTGCAACGGATAACTGAGTAAAAATTAAGATATCTTGACGTAACTTGGTATACATGTTCCTAGAGACCGCAAGAGGGTTGCTATTGAAAATGGGAAAATGACGATAGCGGAATAAAACTTTGCACCAATACTGTATTTGAGCTGTGACATCACTTGTGGAAAAATTGTCGAGATTGGGCTAAAAAATTTCCAAGGTCCCTGATATCGAACATGATGAACTCAGTGCCTAAGGGTAATTATTCACCAAAAATATCGGTAAATGTCTGAGATGTTTTAATGTAATTCAGAGGAAATCTTTTTCTTCTAATATGTTGATTGAATTCTGATTATCAAACTTCCTAGGGGCTTTATACCGCATATATCGGTTAACATGTGAGATTTCTTAGTCAAATTAAATGAGCATATAATATTGGATGTAGTGTACCTTGGTGGTGGAAATGAGTGAAATTTGTTCAGAAATTACCTCAGCCCTCATATACTATATATGATGATTTTCGTCATTCTATTGGACTTTTTACCGAATATATGGGTCAAATTATGTGTTATCTTAATAAAACTATAGCAATAAATTGCGAGAGTATAAAATGTGCGGTTTCAACCGCACTCAGCCTTTCCGTATTTGTTCCAATTTAAATGATTCAAATAAACAAAGCTATCCAATTGAATTTAATAAAAAAATATA
The DNA here is from genome assembly GCF_028554725.1 of Zeugodacus cucurbitae. NCBI lineage: Eukaryota > Metazoa > Arthropoda > Insecta > Diptera > Tephritidae > Zeugodacus > Zeugodacus cucurbitae. Next base: position 58,095,482 of record NC_071669.1, read on the forward strand.
TTATATTTATACGTCTCTAACACTGATAACACTTTTCTATCAATATCAGCTTCTTTGATGTATACCAGTTCCTTGTTCGATTCGTCGATCTCCGAAATTTAAATCAATTATTGCAATAGTTACAGTGTAGTTTCGAACCCTCTAAATTTCTATTTCAATCATCTTAAAACTTTTTAGTAAAATTTATTTATAATAATTCGCTAGTAATAGTCTGAAATGTCGACTACTCTATTATTTTTAAGCCAGTTGTATTCACTTAAATTTTAATAAGTACTTACTTGCCAATTGAAAGCGATATTTATCTTCAGTTAACGAAATTTTATTCATTATAGCAATATTTGTTTCAAGATAAACGTTCCTCTTTTGATTTAAAAAAAAAAATTTTTTCGATTTTTTCCAATTTTTGGTTTCTATATAATAATGATTGAGCTATTTTTGTTCGAAATAAAGTTGTTAGTACTCAAAACTCGAATAAGTGTTTAATATGTCTTCACTTAGAATTATTTACTAGTCTTCTGCTGTGCAAGAATATTCAAAAGCCCTGCAATCCAGCGCGTTATGTGATCACAGTTGCTCTCCAAAGTGCAGTAAATGCATTTGCTAAGCTCATATGTATATGTATATTTGCTACACTAAATGGGGGTGGTGCTATGTAGTGCATGTGTTGCTAATTGCAGCTTCAACCCTCACACTACAAATGCAGTTTGGCTGGGGAAAACCACCCGACATACATTTGTATATATATACAGACATTTAAATATATAAATGTCGCTGTGTGTATCGCCGAATCAGCAAACTTATACCGCAGGGGGTTGAATCTCGCCAATTTTTTTATAAATAATATTGCGAGTGTTTTAACTTCATTTTTTATACATACATACAAACATACACAAATACATACATACTCCCTCCCATCAATTTCGTGCCAATAAAAAACGAATTGCGAAAATCGAATTTGCTTACGGCTGATTGGCCAATCACCAACACCGTTAATGGACAAGGCAATAAAAATAAAGCGCGATTGGGAGACTATTAACCATTTTTGGTTTTTGTTTTTCGTAATTTTTGTTGTTGTTTCTTTTCTCAAACTAAGTGTGTGTAAAGACAAAAAGTGTTATTGTTTTGTATATGAAAATGTTATTCACCTTTGTTTTTGTTGACATCAGGCGACGACGTATCGCTGTGCTCTACATGTTGTTGTTGTTGTTCTTGCTGTTGTTGTTGTGCCATTTTATCTTGTGGCTTTCGTCTTCTATTACGATTATTATTTGATTGTGTTGTTGCAGCTGCAATTATGCTATCTGCTGTGTTGGTGTTGTTGGCTGTGGTGCTTGTGTTGTTGTCGTTTGTAGTTTGGCTATTAGCGCTGGTTGTTTGTTGCATACTGAGTTGCTTTATTAATTTTTATGTGTTTGTTTTTGTACTGGATTCATATGTAATTTTCATAATCAAACGCATTTAGGACTAGATTTCCATCACAGTGAGTTTTTAGTCTTAATTGAAGATAATTACTTTTTTTATAATTTTTTTTATAAATAAATAATTTTTTTTAATAAAAAAATAAAATAAATATCAAAAAAATTATTTCAAAATTTTATTTTATTTTTATTTTGGTTCTACAATTTTTTTGTAATAATTTTTTTTTTTAATATTTAATAATTAATGTTATTTGTTTTTGAATAATTTTTAATAAAAAAATCAGTTTGAATATTTTTAATTTTTTTTTAATATTAAACAATTAAATTTTATTTAAAATAAATTTATTAATATTTATCAATATAAAATAATATTTCATTTATTTATTTTTTTTTTTTTTGGTATTAAAAAAAATTATTATATTTTTTTTAATAATTGTTTATCAGTTAAAATAATTTTTAATATTATTTTTAATAATAGAATATTAATATTATTTTAAATTTTTTCGATTGGAATTGTTTTTCTTTATTAATTTTATTAATTTTTTTTTGTTATAATTTAAAAAGAATTTTGTTTATTTATTTATATTTTTTGATTTAATGTAAATATCTTTTTTTAGATTGTAATGTTCCGATGGTTTTCAAAAATTATTAAAATTATTTTATTTATTTTTTTTTTTATTTTTCACATAAATTTTAGTTTTTTATTAATTTTCGAACTTAAAAATATTATTACTTTTCGATTTCCAAACTCATTTATTTTCAATATTTCCGTTCGACGCATTTACTTTATTCATCAATCAATGATCTTCTCTACACTCTACACTCCACCACTACGCTGACTCTATATCTATTAAATAGTTTTCTTGTTGTTGTTATTTCTAATTTTTTTTTATCAATGACTAACAAATCCGGTTTCCGCCTAATTTCAACGACACACCGACACGACGGACAAACACTTCAAAACTGACGCACGGTTTCTACGAATGATTTCCAGGAAGCCCAAAAAAATGTTTTACACAAATATCTCGCCGTTTTCATGCGCTCTCCCCGCAAGTGGTAGAACAAGAACACCAGAAACTACTCTAACAACAGCAACAACAACACTTTCAAATAACTCCAAATTATATTTAATCTAAGCCAAGCGCAAAACGTCACTACAATAACAAAAAAAAAAATACCGAAAAATAATACAAAACGAAAGAAAAGAGCGCAGCAATAATAATAACAACAACAACAATGTCGAAACGCAATAATGACGAACTATGATGATGACGCTTACTCCACGACTGACGATTGACTAGAAAAATGCCAAACTAGAAAATCCCAAATAATAGAAATGCCTTCTACAAATTTGTTGGTGTGTGTGTGTGGTAGTGTTGTTGTTGCTGTTGTTGTTGATGTTGCTTGCTGCCCTCAAATGCGTCGTTTGTCGTAGCTGACGTCGCTGCTGTCGCGTAGTCACTTACATACATATATGTATGTGTGTATGTAGTCGCTGAGTACCCGAAATTCGAAAAGCAACAACAACAAACCCTAACAAATAGAATTCCAAATCAACATTCAGCTATGCGGTCCCATGTACTCGTTATAGTCCTAGGCTTCACAGAGCATAATTTGTTGTTTTTGTATGTGAGTGTGTGTGCCTGTGCAATATGCATGTGGCCATGCCATATAGTAGGTATGAAGGTGAGCCTACAACATACATATGTATTTATATATGTATTTATGTCTGTATGTGTATGAGCCCAACTACGCAGCTCTGCTAAAGCCTCACAAAATATACACCAAAGCATACATACAAACATTTTCGTCATCTATCCGCTAGATACTCGCCCAACGCTCAACATTGCCTACACATTATCACAGATGCACACACACACACACACATTCACACTCACTCGCCTATGGAGCGATCACTCATACGTATTTGCCTCGATTGCCTCGAATTCGCTGTGCGTGCATTTATCTACGTCGCAGTCAACGAAGCGAAGCGAATTCAACATGCCTCTTTGTTTCTATGTGTATGTGTGTTTATTGCTATTGTAATAGATTTTCATTGCGAACGTGCTCGGAATGTTATGCACTCCACACAAAGTCAACCCCTATGTCTTGTTCGCTGCTATGATTTATCTTTTGGCTAGACGTTAATTTGTCTATGCGCTCAGCGCAACTAGCTGAGAGCGAGAGAGAGTGGGTGTAGGAGAGAGAGAGTGTGGAAGCGAATTTGGTGTGTGCCATCATCGTCTTGTAACACATTTGTGCTGACTAAGCATCAAGGTGTAATTTTCCATTTTCACGGTGCGTGCCTTTGGGGGGTTTCTAATTGTAGTGAAATGGAAAGTTACACCTTTCTTGCGTTCAATTGAAAGGTGAACATTTGTCAATAAGTGAAAAGTTAAAATTCAACAGTAGTTTGTGGCATTGAGTTGAGAGTACTCGTGCGTGTAGTTTAATTGTACAGTGGGTTTGGGGAATTATATTGTCAACTATATTATTTTCATTCACCAAAGTTGAGATCAGACTACATAGGAAGAAACTCTGTTCTCTCATTTCAATTAACTACTATTGCTTCCCAACTTAAAGCGTATATGTGAATATGACTGTCCTAACGAATAAAGGGATGTGGGATGGGCTTGTGAGAGCAGAACTACTACACTTAGATCTCTCGCGCATTTTTTACTTAAACAAGTTTCTAAACTAATGATTTTTTTTAATGAAACATTAACCTGTTGATTATGTTGATAAATCTATAGAAGTTGTACTTTGGTTGGTTAGCCATCCTGATTCTTCCTTTTGTGGAGTGGTTTCGGGACTGATCAAAACTATTCTTCAATCATTCCTAGTTTGAAACGTTGTTTGATGTGACTCTAATTGTTTAACATTGACTTCAAATTGATCTTCTCAGTAAGACTATGATCTTCACAGTAATACAATTTTATATTCCGTCAAAATCCGAAGAATACTGGAGGATTACTGCATTTAAAGGCAGAAGTCTTAACATAACAGTGAATTATAATTTGATAGTGGTCAATATTTTAACACTAACTCTAACAAGTAAGGAAGGGCTAAGTTCGGGTGTAACCGAACTTTTATACTCTCGCAATTTATTTATTTAACTTTATTTATATTATATTATATGATACACAATTTGACCCACATATTCGTCATATATAGTTCATAAAGTCCATTGAAAGTTGGAAACCCTAATATTAGGTTAGAAGCACCGAGGCCCTCGTGTTCGATATATGGGGCCTTAAAAACCTATGGTCCGATTTCGGCAATTTTTAGAATGGGGCTGCCACACTATAAACATAGTATTTGTGCAAAGCTCTGCACCGATATCTTCACTAGTGCTTATTTTATATATTGTAAAGTAAGCGATTCAGATAGTTTTCAAAGTTCTGGTATATGGGAAGTAGGCGCGGTTGTGAAGCGATTTGGCCTATTTTCACAACATATCATTGGGATGTAAGGACCAAGTTTCATTGAAATCTGTCGAGTAGTTCCTGAGATATGGTTTTTGACCCATAAGTGGGCGATGCCACGCCCATTTTCCATTTTGTAAAAAAATCTTAGTGTAGCTTCCATCTGCCATTTCTTATGTGAAATTTAGTGTTTCTGACGTTTTTTTGTTAGTGAGTTAACCCACTTTTAGTAATTTTCAACCTAACCTTTGTATGGGAGGGGGGTGTGGTTATCATCCGATTTCTGTCATTTTTGGACTGTATAAGGAAATGGTTGAAAAAAAACGACTGCAGAAAGTTTGGTTTATATAGCTTTATTGGTTTGCGAGATATATACAAAAAACCGATTTGAGGGCGGGGCAACGCCCACTTCCCCAAAAAAATTACATTTAAATATGCCCCTTCATAGTGCGATCCGTCATACCAAATTTGATTTCCATAGCTTTATTTATGACTTAGTTTTGGCACTTTATGTGTTTTTGGTTTTCGCCATTTTGTGGGCGTGGCAGTATTCCGATTTTGCTCAACCTTCCTATGGTGCCAAAAAATAAGTGTGCCAAGTTTCATCAAGATATCTTAATTTTTACTTAAGTTACAGCTTGCATAGACGGACGGACGGACAGACAGACATTCGGATTTGAACTCCACTCTTCACCCTGATCACTTTGGTATATATAACCCTATATCTAACTCGTTTAGTTTTGGGTGTTACAAACAACCGTTATGTGAACAAAACTATAATACTCTCTTTAGCAACTTTTGTTGCGAGAGTATAATAAAAATTTATTTTGGTATTCATAACCACCAAAACTTAGAAGCGAAAACCATTCTTGGTGGATAATTCCAAATTTTATCAACAGTTACTCTCTTTTTAACTCTGTTGATGTGGGACCGTGGTTAAAACTCACTTCAGCTTAGATGCTCTCTCTCCTATCTTAAACTACAAATTTGTTATTTGATCTATTGATTCTAGAGTAAAATAAGGCAATATTACTGCTCAAACTTCCCACACTATGCTATCTGTGGTATCTACATCAGTTTGAAGACTATAAGAAGATGGTGATAGTTCTCAATATGTATAACCAAATTTAGAATGTTAAATGACCGATAAGAACATTCGATGAAATGAAATTTTACTAAAAATGTCCATTGTGTGGACAAAGCCACTTTTAAACAGCTCAAGGGCTTCGATGAGTTTGTTTTGCGTTTCTCAAGTTAAATAGCTCACGTGGGAGGCATGACCGCTACTAAAAATATATATTTTAGATTATGGTCTTTACAGCGATCGGACCACTAAATACCAATGGAAGACAGAAAATATTTTTAAATTAGCCATAAGCCAACCTTCAACCTATGAAGGGCATACTCACTAGTCATGTGGCGGCGCGCGGCAAGATTGGGCTGACAGAAAGCGAAGAATGCAGGAACTGTCAAGAGTAAGGTAGCAGAGAAACATTGGAGCATCTCTTGTATGCTTGTCATTTAGTGTCGAGGCAACGGCTTCAGCATTTGGGGGCTACACATTACGTTAATCTGGAAGAGATTCCGTTAGTGAAACCATATCATCTTTTGAAATACGCGTCAAGCGCAGGCACCCTAAGGGATGACTACTTCTCATTGACAACGTGACGAAACTCCATCTGGTATCGCAAAGGATCGAAAGTGGTAGACGAGTACCAGATTAACTTAATCTAACCCAACCCATGGAGTTGACTTTACAAAAGTGTATAGAGAAGTTCTAACTTATAAAATTTACAAATTAGATAGTTTAAAACATACAGGCAATATATATATGGAAGTGGTGCATATAGAAAAACTTATAAAGGATGTAACTATAGGTTACTTTAGATTACGAGTTTGTTACTAAGAATTATAAATATAAAGGCTTCCGAACTTGTCTAAATTAAGCACAAATCAGTTAGAAACTTTGAATAAATTTTATTCAAGTTATTTTAGGAGCTAATAGTCTAAAGGATAGTTTTATACAGTTCTAACCTCAAAAAGCTAAACTCATTATTGAAATTGAGTCCCTAATGGAAGTGAAAAGTGAATTATTTGGAGAGGAGTTTTTAGATTATCTCTCATTTTATTTGAATAAATTTTTCTCCAGACAAAATGTATATCACTTTTATACATAATTCTAGTAAATAATAATGTAATATTTAGAATATAGAGTGTACCGTTGGCACAGAATTTTGACGCTTGTAAAATGCTGAAGTTGACGAACTTAGAAATGTCTATGTGAGCTGAAAAGTCATAAAAGAACCACAAATTCTTATTTATAGCTCTACTTTGGTGGTATTTTTTTCAAGCACATGCTTCAGTGTAGAATTCTATATGTTTCCTCATGGAAACCGAATTAAGATAATGCATAATTTATACATATTTACATATATGCATACATACGTACAGACATTGCCACTTATAAACATACTTACGCATACACGCGCTTACAAATAAATAACTTAAGTAGCACACTTACAAACAAAAATTTCTGAAAAACCATTTAATTAAGTCAGTTAATCTAATAAGAAAAGGCAGACATACAAACATGCATATATATGTATATACATATGTGTGTATAAATATTTGTAGCCTAATCATGTCTGCCACTTAATACACGCTCCGTTTTTTAATATTTTTTTTTTGTTTTTTTCTATTTGTTTTTGTAATATGCATGCAAGTTGCAACACACCGAAATTCCAAACAATTTATTTCAGGTGAATTGATGCGCAGAAGAATGTCACCAGCGTCATTTTTACACGTCGCTTAGTTGTAAATTATCAATGACAACAATAATAACAGTGTTAAAAAGTCTCAAAAGAATCTTCAACATTAGGGGCAAATTAAAAACAAAGACATTACAACACACACACACTCAAACATACATAGATTATTTTTGAAAACCATAAATTGTGCAATTAGTGAGAGAGAGAGAGAAACAAAAATAATAAAAACAAAAATAATTAAAAATACAAAAACAATAACAAATACAAAAATACCAAAAACAATAAAAAAATTTAAAACTATGTCATTCCCACCAACTGTTGTAGGCCTGTGTGTGTGTCTGTGTTGGTGTGCCATGGCGTGGCGCTGGAGCCAAAACGACGCTCTCAAGTATTTGAAGCATTTTTCGAGTATTTCTTGAGTGTGTGTGTACGAGACTGACTTTCCATTCACATATTTTACACAATCGCTCATTCTATGCATATTCTAAACAAACCGATGCACAAAATGGAATGCGTGGAAAAATTTGTGTTTTTGTATTTTTGTATACAAAAACAACAACATTGCTATGTACATATATAATATATAGCTATACTACAAATGTACATATGTTGTTGTTTTTATAGTTTTTTTCGGTTTTTCGTTTTTATTTTATTCATTTTTTTGTTCAAATTCATTTTGTTTGTTTACGTCGTCGCCGATAAGCGCCAACACCATGAATGACGGTGAAACGTAGCTCGCAATTGTTGTTGTGGTGAGGCAGCGTACACGAGCGGGTGTTCCAAAAACTGATGGAGTGGAGGGCAGCGGGTTAGTTGTGGAGATTAAATTATTTGTGCTTTATGCTTGTTGTTGTTGCTGCTATGTTTCTGTTGTCAATGAATAAGCATGAAAAGTTTAAAGGCAAACGCGAGTACAACAACAAATAAGGTCAGAAGCGTTTAAGAAACTACACTACTTGTTGTTGTTGTTATTGTTGTTGGTTGGTGGTTGTGCTTTAAATTGTTAGAGGAAGCTAAAAGTTGACAAATAGCGCGATATGGAGCTTATACATAGACATATATGTGTTGATATATGTATGTGTTTGTATTTACTTAAGAATGCGCGCTGGTAAACAGTTAGTAAATACAATGCGTTGTGAATCATTTACGGATGTTGTGTAGCTGAATTCTTTGAATTTTTTTATTATAAAACATTTTAGTATGTCGAATTACAATAAGCGTGCGTGCAGCTGTAACGCACATTCCTTAGTTCGCTTATCATGCATAGATATGTATGTACATATATATATTTATTTATATATGAACTTGAGTCCAAAAGTGCTGTAAATCCCGAAAATTATAAAAAATATATTAGGTTGTCTTCCTTCTGCTTTTTTGCTCTTTATTCAATGTTTTATAAATAGTGTTACAGCGTTCGATAATCTGTTTCCATTTAGACGGCAAACTTCATAATACCCCCCCTCGTAGAAGCCCCCCTCCTTATTTGCGGTGAGCTCGGACCGCCACTTTTCACAAACCTCTTTTGAATTCAACTTTATACCTCCAAGGGCGTTCGTCATGGACAGGAACAGGTGGTAATCACTTGGCGCTATGTCCAAGCTATATGGTAGATCCGATAAAACCTCCCATCCGCGCTGCCGTAGCTTCTGACAAGTCATCAACGAAGTGTGTGGTCTGGCGTTGTCCTGGTGGAACACTACGCCCTTCCTGTTGGCCACTTCTGGACGCATCTGGTCGATCACCTGCTTCAAGCGGTCCAGTTGTTCGCAGTAGATGGTAGAATAAGGCGTCTGCCATATGGGAGCAGCTCATAGTGGATGATTCCCTTCCAATCCCACCAAACACACAACAAAACCTTCCTGGACGTCAATCCCGGCTTGGCTACTGTTTGGGACGATACACCAGTCTTCGACCACGATCGTTTTCGCTTGATATTGTCGTATGTAATCCATTTTTCGTCGCCAATCACCATCAGCTTCAAAAATGGGTCGAGCTCGTTCCGTTTCAGCAGCATATCGCAGGCGTTGATTCGGTGCAGAAGGTTTTTTTGCGTCAAATCATGCGGCACCCAAATATTCAGCCTTCTGCAGATGGTTTAAAACGGTTTGATGACTAACTCCCATCTCCTGGGCGATGTCACGAGATGCCACTTGCCGGTCTAACTCGATTTTTTCCAAGATTTGATATGACAACCTTATATATCCTATATACGCAATACTTCCGTTCCACTAGTTCATAAAAAGTTTATCAGGTATCTCGAAATTTTTAACATAGTTGGAGAAAACCGTATCATTGTCTCTGCCAGAACTCAAACTTTCTTTACTTACTTTATCTTATCTCTATTCTATTGATTCGGTGCAGAAGGTTTTTTTGCGTCAAATCATGCGGCACCCAAATATTCAGCCTTCTGCAGATGGTTTAAAACGGTTTGATGACTAACTCCCATCTCCTGGGCGATGTCACGAGATGCCACTTGCCGGTCTAACTCGATTTTTTCCAAGATTTGATATGACAACCTTATATATCCTATATACGCAATACTTCCGTTCCACTAGTTCATAAAAAGTTTATCAGGTATCTCGAAATTTTTAACATAGTTGGAGAAAACCGTATCATTGTCTCTGCCAGAACTCAAACTTTCTTTACTTACTTTATCTTATCTCTATTCTTATTCGTCAATAGCGAAGACCGAATTTACTTCTGAAGTTCTCTTATTTATTACTTTCTGGGTATTAGTCCGGTGGGATTAACGTGGGTACCTGCCGACGACGGCCTTACTCCACGGTGCTCAAAAGCACAGCGGATCAAATCAATGCGATGAGCAGCGCCCCGAAAATGCAATGCATTATTCGGTACCAATTGGCGTGTGGAATGGACACACTAACCACCTTGGTGGGGTTCGAGGCCTATCTAACACCTCTGCCGTACTTTGGGTCCGGTACCCGGTTGCAATGCAACTCCACATTGAGTGACCAAGATCACTCTCCCCGCATTTGGGTATTGAACCACAACCACCACGATACTCCCCGAGGGGCCAGTCCGCACGAGCAGGTTGGAGCGAACTCCAAGGGCTCCTGCTCCCCGTGGTACCAGAATTAAGTCTCCGGTCAGACCTCGTAGCCGTTGTGAAGGAGCTGATTTTATTAGATGATTTGTTGGACAATATAAGTAATGGACATCATTACAAAGTAAAAATCAGTAAAGAAATGCACTGTTAAATTCTAGGTCGATAACATTGTCAAAAAATCCCGAAAACACATGTTTAATCAAATCAACGGGTCTATCAACTCAAAAGCATTACACTCCCGAAACTTCAGACATTAATTGTATGCTCGTCAAATATTGGTTAGACTTCTTAAGCATGCGGAGTAGTTAAGGCTGCTTAGCGGCTCAACATGCAACAAAGAACACACATACAAAATGTTTAGACATAAAATAAAAATGTTGTTACGCTTTTTATTAACAATTTAATGGCACTTTTTTATGCATTCTTAAGTGCTTCGAAGTATATATGTTACGTATACTCGACCCAAAAGCATATAACCGACAAAGCTTTTCAGTGTGTGTATGTATAAGTACAAACATATATTTGGATATGGTCCAACATTTCTTCGTGTATGGATACATATAAAATTAATTATGCTAAATTTATAATATTACTCCAGAGTTGATATTTTATTATGACATTTAATTTTATTATGGCGCTGCGTTTAATCTTCGATTGGATCTGAAAATTGATAGTGGAAACTTTAATTAGATTGTGGTTTGCGCTACAAGCCCAAATGGCATTACTTTCAAAGGGCTACCCAAGTTAAGTGGTCAAAGAAAAAGAGAAAGCATATGAACAAGTTCAATATCAATACGAACTTATGGAGAAAGTACTCCTAGATTTATCAGATTTTACCTACATTTCATTGAGATATCAACGATGATTGAATTTATATCGCATCCATGAATATTATATGAATAATTATATTTCAAGTCAATCAAGTACTTAAGCCAATTTGGGTCTATGGAGCTCAACTATGGGGTTGCTCAAGTCAAAGCTGTATTACCTGTATTCAGCGCTTCCAAAATAAGGTACTAAGAAGTATAATTAATGCTCCTTAGTATGTTAGATCTGCTGACCTTCACCGTGATCTTGGTGTGAATTCAGTAGTAGACGAAATAAGCAAACTTGCAAAGTCTCACGAAATGAGGCTTAGACAGTATGTAAATGAAGAGACATCCAGAATCAGGAGACTTCAGAATAAAAAAATTCTTCATATTTAACACACACTGCTGCATTTAATATGGAACCTAATTAGTACCGAATGCCGAGCTATAATAGACACGGCAGTCTCAAAGGATGTACTCTCTTCTTCGAAATAAAAATCCCTCAATAATCTTATTATCAAGGCCGATTGGACAGTGGCTAGACAGAACTTTTGAAACTAGAAAAATACAACCTTTTTTGAAGACAAGAATCTTATAGACCAGCAAGCAACTTATAAAGATATTGTAACCGAGACCGATCTATCCATCTTAGCCGTACAACTTTAAAACGTAAGAGGACATTTGAGGTCCATCTCCTTTTTAATTTTCTCGTTTAACAATAATGCGACGAGTCTATCTTTCCTTATAAACTCATCAACCTTTCTGTTCCGATGATCCCGCTTTTGTCTAAACAATTTTATCACGAAGAGTAATAATTGGGGAAGTCTGACCATAACAATGGCAGGCCATTATCAGGAGACCATTTGACAACTCCATAAAGGCTTACTAGTCAAAAGCAATCACTTTCTTTCTAAAGATGCATAAGCTTCTGAGCTAGTGGTACTTGTAGGTTTCAATAATACATCTCTGAATTTTCAGAAACAACTTCCAATGAGATACGAAGCCAAATCCATGGAAGAGTCTTCTTAGTTGTCAGATATGACAATTAGCGTTTTCTTCTTGTCAAAATCCACATATAAACTCTGTGGGATGAACCAAAAATTAGGTCTTTTTTGGAGAGACTCATTTTCTCAGAACAATATTTGAGAATACTGAAATATATAAATACATTTATGGTTTCTAATAGGAATTAAATGTTGTACGGTTATTAAAATTAGGAATAAGAAAAACTGCTCAGAAAATTAGCAAAAGAAGCCCTGCAAAGTCCAGTCACTAATGAAGCACGTGGCACTCACGCTTAGTAAAAAATGAACACATTTTTTTTACTCGCCAATGATCTTCATTTTTATTCTTGTTATGTGAACTTGTGATTGGTAGATTTGTGACCCCACACTCAGCTCCGATTCGCTGTTCCAAGCTTGTGCAGTAAAAAAATCATAATTCGCAAACACAGAGGTCTGCCTCTATTGAACCCATAAAAAACGACCAATCCACAATTAAAAGTACAGCGCGAAAATATAAAAAAAGTTCCTACTCAAATAAAAAAAATCAAAGAACCCACCCTTGAACATATGCAAAATGCAATTGATGATCACCCCAAACGAACACCCCTCGGCGGTTCATTGCGGAGACCTGGTGCAAAAACAGCCCTCGTTCGCTAATCGTCACCGTGCAGTGTGTGCATAGGCGTTGCAATGCTTCGCGACATGACACACACGGGTTCACCGTCATCATCCACACACACATAGTCGCATAGTTTTTGCATCGCGTGGCCTCGTGTATGAAATTTCGACGATTGCAGGCAAATTTTGGCTTTCACACACAGCATTTCCTGCTGCCTGAACTGCAATTTGACCGGAACAAGAAACTACCCTGGTTTACTATATAAATGTATATATTTTGGTTTGCATATGGGTGCTATGTATTTATATTGTTTATAATTTTAGTTGCAAGATGAATGAGCGTCGCACGCCACGCCTCAACAAATAACCAGTTGGGGTGGGGCGAAGGTGTACTTTGCGTTGTACGCTTCTCAGTCGTTATCGATGGGCTGTCAATTATTTATAATGGCAAACCAAAAACTGTATTTGGTTCATTTATTATGTGTAAAATAGTTTTCATATATTATACTGAGATATGTATATATTTATATGTACAAATAAGATTTTAGTGTAACTGCCAAAAAAATTTTGGAAATTTATAAATTAAAAGTTTTTATTTTCTCACACAAAAATTTATATAACATCCATTTGTAAGTTATGTTAGCTTACGCTAAGTTATTTTGTGACAAGTATTCCCGAGAAATTTTCTAGTTTAAAATTGACTTTTTCCGTGTAAGAAAATTAAGAATGTTGCATTGAGGTACCCTTATATGTATCTCCGTTGAAGTACAATATAATCGGAAGTCCAAAGAAATTACAGATTGGTTTCTGGCTTCTCATTCAGCTCTTTTTAAAAGGCATTAAGTTCCACGTACATATATTTCTCTTGTTCTCATTTTAAGACTCTTATAAAGTCTGTTGTCGAGAGAAGGTTTCACTTCTTAGTTGTATGCTTAACAAATAGAGACATCAATCAATACTAACTTTGCTTTCCGTGTAGGTTCAGGTTCCGAAATAAAGTCTCTACAACTACGTGATAACTGTCATAGTAATGTCGTGACCATTAGTTTATGCAATGCATTCTACTTTTTAGTAATTTACACCGAACTGTCGCATTTAGAATCTAGGATCTTCTCCTAACAAAATTTTCCAATTCCTGAACTATGACTTGACCTCCTAGTTTACATTTCACGGTTGTGACAAGGTAAGCCACCCAGCTTCCGACGAATAATTACCTACATAATTGAATTACTATCCTTTTAAATAAGTTCTAGATAGTCATCTGTCTTTGATAGAGCTTTGTGATTGTGGGGAAATCTCTATAACTATTATTCGCTATGATATTAAAATACGTAGCAGCATTCCGTTTTCTACTTCAATTATCTCCTTTATCGAAGAAATATAAATTTTTAACCGTTTGAAAGAACTATTCTTCTTCTAAGTACATTGATGACTCTGAACCAAACTAAAATTCTGCTCAATTCTAAACTATTAATAAGCGAATCTAGCATAATTGCTAGTAATTTCTTCGAAAATTGCTTGAAGCATATGGTTAGGATTGATATTTCTGAAGACCATTGTAGTATGCCTTGGAAGTGACGCTCGTCTCTTTCAGAGTTATGTATGTATGTATATTAAATTTAACGACGATGAATACTTTCCTTTACATCAAAAATATTTCTTAAATTTATAAAAAAAACAAGTAAGGAAAGGCTATGTTCGGGTGCAACCGAACATTTTATACTCTCGCAATTTATTGAAGAAACTTACAATCATACAAAATTTACCCATAAAATCGGCATAAAGTTTAATAGAATAATGAAAATCGTAATATAATATATATATATATATATATATATATTATACTATATGAGGGCTGAAGTAATTCATTCATTTTCACCAGCAGGGTACATATATCTATATCCAAGACTATACGCTCACTTAATTTTGCAAAGATGTCTCACTTATTAACCAATACATATGTATATGCGGAATAAGCCCACCGTATTTTTTAAAAACCTATAATTAGGTATTTGGGAGCTAGGAGATGTTATGACCCAATTATAATAATTTTTTTAACAGAACACTATTAGAAAAAAACAGTTTCCTCTGAATTACATTAAATTATCTGAGAGATTTACCCAAATTTTCGCTGAGTTCAACATGTTCGATATCTGGGGCCTTGAAAAGTTATAGTCCGTTTTCGACAATTTTTTCACAAGTGAAGCCAGAGATGATATGTACTATTTATGTAAAGTTTTATTCCGCAATCTTCATTGGTTCCTTATGTATACATGATAAAGTGAAGGATTCAGATAAAATTCAAAATTGAGCGATGCCACGCCCATTTTTCATTTTGTAAAAAAATCTGAGTGAAGCTTTCTTCTGCTATTTCTTCTGTAAAATTTAGTGTATCTGACGTTTTTCGTTAGTGAGTTAACCCACTTTTAGTAATTTTCAACCTAACATTTGTATGGAAGGTGGGCGTGGTTATTGACCGATTTCACCTATTTTCATGGTGTGTGGTGGGCTACGTAAGAGAACCGACTGCAGAAAGTTTGGTTTATATAGCTTTATTGGTTTGCGACTTATATATAAATAACCGATTTGGGGGCGGGGCCACGCCTACTTACCCAAAAAAACTACACCCAAATATGCCCCTTCCTAGTGCTTAGTTATGACAATTTATGTGTTCTTGGTTTTCGCCATTTTGTGGGCGTGACAATGGTCCGATTTCGCCCATTTTCGAAAGCAACCCTCTCACTGCCCCAAGGAACATATGTTCCAGGTTTCATTAAGATATCTTAATTTTTACTCAAGTTATACCTTGCACAGACGGACAGACGGACAGACGGACGGACGGACAGACATCCGGATTTCAAATCTATTCGTCACCCTGACCACTTTGGTATATATGACTCTATAACTAACTCGTCTAGTTTTAGGTGTTACAAACAACTGTTAGCATAGCAACTTTGTTGCGAGAGTATAAAAAAACAAGTAAGGGTGCAACCGGACCTTGAAAAACTATTGTCCGATCCGACATTTTTTCTATAAGTGTGATAAGTAGGCGTGGTTGTGAACCGATTTTTCCCATTTTGAAGCCGTGTCATCATTGAAATCGGTCGAGTAGTTTCTGAAATATAAGTGAGCGACGCCACGCCTATTTTCCATTTTTAGCATCTGAGTACAGCTTCTGCTATTTCTTCTGCCAAAATTAATGTTTCTGGTATTTTCCGTTAGGGTGCACATTTAGACATTTTCAACATAACCTTTGTATGGGAGGTGGGCGTGATTATTATCCGATTTCACCTAATTTTATGGTGTGTAATGGCGTACGTAAGAGAAATGATTGCAAAAACTTTGCCTGACATAGCTTTACTGGTATGCTAGATGTATATAAAAAACCTATTTGGGGGCAGGGCCACACCCACTAAAAAAAATTTCACCCAAATATGCCCCTCCCTAATGGGATCCTCTGCACCAAATACGATTTTCATAGCATTATTTATGGCAGTTTATATGTTTTCGATTTTCACAAGTTTATAGGAGTGGCAATTGGCCAAATTCGCCAATTTTCAATAGCAACCCTCCCACGGATCCCAAGGAACATGTGTTTGATTCGTCAATATATCTTTATTTCACTCAAGTTATCCGTTGCACGAACGGACAGATCGGATTTCAGATTGTCTCGACACCCTGATCATTTTGATATATATAACCCCATATCTAACTCGCTTAGTGTTATGACTTACAAAGAACCAGTATGTGAACACAGCTATAATAGCTCCCTTAGCAATTTCATGCTAGTATCAACACGACGGCACGTCTTTTCATACTTCGAATCAAGCTCTTCAGTTTCCGCAACCGAAATTCGCTGGAAGTTTGTCATCAAAAAGTGATGTTGTCGGCTGGCCGTCTAAATTTCAAGAATTCACGTCACTGACATCTTTTTTTATCGAGATTTTATAAAATCGAAGTGTACATGAACAATCTTCGAAACTCCAACAAGCGCAAGGCAAACATTTCTGCCGGAATCGTTGCTATACGATTCGAATTGCTTAGAAAAGTAATGCAAATGTTCAAAGTGAATTATTCACCAATTTGCAGGCTGTGTTCCAAATCAGATACCATAACAACTCTAAATGTATGTCACTAAATAGCTCAATCAATAATTTGGGATTTTGTGCCTTCATAGAGAAATGTTCTAAGCGACTTTTCCAACGTTCTTGGCACGCTAATATGCTAAGCTGCATATGTTCGCCATGAAACGCTCGATCTAACTTTGTATATATGTATATATTATATTTACATATGCGTTAAGGCGTACAGCATTTTCATATTTAAATGAAGCGCGTCAATGCATTTGTTACGATTTGTTTGTCCCTCCTGTCGATACACATTAATTGCCACTTCACTGCGCTGCCACAATGCCAGCGTCAATCAAATGTCAATCAAAACGACTGGACAGCCTTAAGGACACTTACAAAACATATACATATATACTAATGTTACTGCAACCCACCAGGGAAATGTGTCACCAGATTTCCTGTGGCGATTGCCAAGGACCGTTGGTGGGCGCCGACACCGATAGACACATGCAAATTTTCCAGTTTTTTACCCCAGATTTTTTATTAGATGCTTTGCAAATCACAGCAAAATAATCACTTTTTTCGATTGCTGGTTGACAATCATGGACTTTGTTGCATTTGCGCTTTGTTGCATAAATACACGATTAGTGCAACATAGATTGTGTGGAAGCGCGCCGCATGCTGCTGTTGCTGCTAATTGAAATGCCGAAAATATCGTTCCTTTATGAAGTGCTAATAACAACAACAACACTACATATTTGCTGGGGTCACAGCAAGCCAGTCAGCTAGCAGCCACCAAACAAGTCATGGGCACAAGTCCGTAATGCATCTGGGCACACGTTTACCCTCAGCTCTGCCAGTAACAACAACAACACCAAGAGTAAGCATTGTCCACTCTATCCCCTCTCACACAAATTATCATGTTGCCTATTTCCGCTTTACTTTCCCGATTCTTTTCTCTTTTTTTGCATTCAAAGCGGATTAAGTCGATCGCTCTGTCGCGTCACCGCCTGTTCGCCCGGCTGTGTCGCTGTCATATGGTGCTCCTGCGATCCCTGCGCTGGACAATGCATTCGCACACAGCCGCTATCCCTTCGTATGCATATTGCCGTGTCGGCTGTTTTTGCATAGGTCCGTCCGTGCCTTCGTCCATTGTTGGTATTCGTAATCCGTGCGCAATTATCGCTGCTGGCGCATGCGCCCCAAAATATTGTAATTAAAGTCTGTAACAGTGCGCTTCATCGATGTTTATCGCAAAATAGTATTTGATATGCTCTAGATTTAATGCCCTACATCGTTTTCAATAAATCACGATAAAAAAGGTGGCAAACAAATGCGATCCATAAAAAAGTGATCAGTGCGCACGGCACGGGCTCTGGTTCTTGCTTTGTTTGGCTTTGTTTGCATCTTTTGTTGGCCAACATGCGTTGACCTTAGCGATAACCTTTCGCGAAGTGTGCCGATGCTTGCTGTTCGCATGCTGTTAAAAAATGCATGCATTTTGGGAAACATATGCTGTTTGTATGCGAATATATCAAATTTATATATATTTATAAGTGTTTTATTAAAAATAGGTAAATGCGTGCCCATTTGTTACAGAGTTTGTTAGTAACTATTATAAAACTTGGTGGAAGAATTGTAGTTAGGGAATTAAATAAACGCTTAGTAATTATAGAAGTTGTCAAGAACTTTATAGAGGAGAATATCCAGTATAATCTCGTATGACGAACCGAAATAAAATAGGAGTAGAAAATTTTTATGGAAAAGCCTTTACAATAGTAGTTATTAGAAAGTCGCTTATAGGAAAACTGTTCAGAAGTAATATGATGGATTTAATGTCATTCTGAATGCACTCGTTTTTAATTCAATAACATCAAGAATAAAGATTGAAACGGTTAAAAATCGGTTGAAGGAAATAATTTGACTATGCATAAAGTCCACTAGAAAAACGTTATTTTGGGTATTTTTTTAGACGTGTGGTATTCAGTGAGGCAGGTAATAAACTCACATAATTTTGCTAAAATGCTACACATAATAAACGATATATAAGGTATATAACCTATTGGAAGTTTGAAAATCGCAATATGAAGGGAGTCATCCCAAGTTATGATTTGTTTATCATAAATTGCTTTCTCGTGTCTAGGATACGGAAGTAAAGGGATTTTTAGAAATTCTAATGAACGCTCTATTATTAATCAAAAATTCCAAAAAATTCGCAATGTTTTTTAAATGTCTACCAAAAGTCTTATTTTTGGTATATTGACTTGTTGGTAGTGGTAGCTTACAGATTAAAACGTCGCTAATTTTGTTTGTTTCCGAGATACCTCTCTACCGGAATCGTGGAGGAAGTGGAAACCCATTTTTTCGAGTCGGGGTGTTCAGAACGCTGTATGTTCTGCACAATTTTTTTAGTTTAAAATTTATATTTATACTGCCGAAATATATGTTAATAAATGATAATAAACTTAATGCTCTTTATATTTGTTGGTCGTATAAAACAATTCTAAAAAAAATCACTAAAAAACAGGCCGTCATTTCATTTTCGGCATTATGCAAAGAAAAAAATTCCCACTGAATTTTTATATAATATCTGAAAGATTTCGTAATAAAAATAAAGATAAAACTTATCCATTGACATCGAGTTCCCACTTTCGGTATCTAGGGCCTTGAAATGCTTTATTCCGATTTCAACAATTTTTAAATGAGTGATGCCACACCTCATTGTTCGTTTAAAGTTTTGTTCCAATACCTTCATATATCTAAAAACAAGTAAGGAAGAGCTTTGTTTGGGCAGAACCAAAAATTTTAGACTCTCGTATTATTTATATGTTTATTTAACTTTTTCTTCGTCCTGTATGTATATGGAAGATGAGCAAATTCCTGAACCGTTTTCAGCTATTTTCGCCACCAATCTACATCAAATCAAAGATTTTCCGTTCACGAAATTAAGGTATATCACATATTAACTGATATATACGATAGAAAGTCCAAGTTTGATAAGCCGTATACATATGGAGGCTAGAGGAAGTATTGACCAGATTTTGCCATTTTTTTTGAAACAGAGACTAAATTTCTTTAGAATATCTGAGAGATACACCTATAACTTCGTTAAAAAATGGTCATAAAAACTGAGGTCCTCATGTTCGTATTCTGGGACCTTGAAAATTTATATTCAGAATTCGGCGGTTTTTATATGTTTTTTTATGGGTCCGTATGTGTGCATCATAGTTCTGTTCTGATATATTCACCGATGCTCAATTTATATATTGTAGAGTAAACGATTCAGATCGACTTCAAAGTTGTGGTATACATATAGAAAGTAGGGGTAATTGTGAACCGATTTCGTTATTCATTCATTTTCAAACTGTGGCATAAAGATTACAAAATAATGTTATAGACCGAATTTCGTTGAAATTGGTCGAGTAGTTCGCGAGATATCGTCTTTGACCCATAAGTGGACGGCGCCAGGCCATTTTCCATTTTTTATATCAATATGAGTGCAGCCCTTCCCGTGTTTTTCCTTACTGAATTAAAGCGCTTGTAGTACTTTTCCGAATAGTACGGACTTTCGAAATCCTATAGAAATGAATCTAAACTCGGACCTACACATATCCTTCCCCTCTAGAGAGGAGTGGGACATGGGAAAAGTGGACAAAGATTCTGGGATAAGTATCTATACAGACGGTTCAAAACTGGACAAACGAGTAGGAGGCGGGGTATTTTCAGAGAAACTGGATACCAGAATCGCTTTCCGATTACCGGATTACTGCAGTGTTTTCCACGCAGAGATCTCTGCAATTAAAGAAAACCTTCTCGTTTTGTCAAAAAGAGTGCTAACGACTAAGCACATATTCATATTTTCGGATAGTCAAGCGGCTTTAAAATCACTAAAGACGCATAGAATATTATAGAAGATAGTGAAAGAGTGTTTGGATTTACTAATAGCAATGACATCATATTTCACGATGCACCTGCAATGGGTCCCGGGACATAGTGACATTCCTGGAAACTGTGTAGCAGATGAATTAGCCAGATTGGGCACAACATTGCAGTTAGATGCTAATAAAGAGGGAATTTATATGCCTCTGGCAACATGCAGTTACCTAATAGAGAAACATGCTGTTGATATGGCTGAATCACAATGGAAACAATTAACGACTTGTTCCGTAAGTAGACAAACATGGCCTGAATGGAGTAAGAGCCGCACTTGTCGTTTACTGAAATTTAGTAGGAATGACACAAGAACCCTTGTAGGGGTGTTAACGGGACACTGTCTGATTGGTAGACATGCCAGCAGGCTGGGGTTACTTAGTAACGATTATTGCAGAAGCTGCCAGGAAGAAGAAGAGGAAGAAACGATTACACACCTTTTATGTGGATGTAAGGCTCTGTATAGGAAAAGAATTGCGACTATTGGACGCGGTTTTCTCGAGGATGTGGGTGAAGTTGCTCATATCAAATTATGTGAACTTTTTCACTTTATTAAGACCACAGGGTGGTTCAAAGATGACCCTATAGTGTGAGGGATCTTAGTCCCAGTGGTGTCACAATGGGCCTCCAAAAGGCCTAGGTGCGTCGTTTCGACAACCACATAACCTAACCTAACCTAGTACTTTTCAACATATGTAACCTTAGTAAGGGTTCATGCAGCTTTTTGAGATATATTTAAAAAACTTAATAGGGGCCCGGCCATTTTCCCAAATGTTCCGCTCTCCAATTTGATCCTCTGTACCAAATATTGCTTTCATAACTTTATTAGTTATTGCACTTTGTAGGTTCTCAGTTATCGCCATTTTGTGGCATGTTGCAATTGATCACGTGTACCAATTTTCATCAAGATATCTTAAGTTTTACTCAAGTTATCGCTTGAAAGGTTGCATGTACAGATGGACGGACAAACATTCGGATTTCAACTCTAGTCGTCACTCTGATCACTTACTCAGGACTTACAAAGAACCGTTAAGTTCGCTTTTGAATATAACCGAATTAAACCGAATACTTATCCCTTTCGCGGACACACGAAATTTAGTAAATGTTATCAGAATGAAACATGCATTAATTTGGCTTATAAAACCGATAATTGAATTCCGATTTCAGTTTTGGGTTTATGGTTTCTTGAATATTTAATTTTTACTCAAAACGAAAAAAAAAAATTATAGTATGTCGACATACACCGACGTGTCCTAGTTAGGGATTTTGATTTGTTATAGGGACACTACTATATATAAAACCAATGCAGTAGACGTCGCCTATGTCCTACGTGTTTATATACGATTTTGTTTCTATGTCGGCATATACCGACGTGTCCAATTTAAACCATTCGTTGTGTCGGATTATGCCGACGTGTCCGCGAAAGGGTATATTTCCTATATACTTATTATATTCTTCTAACATGCCTCGTTATGGCCTAAAAGTTTTAAATTTAAAACAAACGTAAATATGAAATTATAAACCGTTGCGACATCTGACGGCGAATAGTACAATGACTACCTGGTCAGACTGCCATTAGGTGTCAAGCAACGTAATGTTGACAAAAGATGGCGCGCGCTATCGTGTAAAAATTGCCAACTAACGCCGAAATGTATGCAACAATTTTGTGTGCTGCCTGAAATATATTGCATGTACTTTTCATATAAAAATTGAAGACATCCCAGTGAGGTCCTTGAATAAGTTGTAGTAAAAGAGATCCCTCTCAATTAAACACAACTTTTGATATTTATATAAGAGTATTAAAGTGTGTATCTTTATTTTCTATGCGTACACATAATGTATGATTTACCGTTTCTTTACGCATAATATTTAACTAACTTAGACGTATTAAATAGATTAAACATTTTTGTATGCAAGTATATAAAATTAAACACATTAAATTCCGAAAAAGTTTCTTCAATAAAATTTTAAATTTAAAAATAATTTTTTAAGTGTATTATTTCCCATATTTTATATAAATTTATATAAAAGAGTTATAGTTTAACTATATAAATTTCAATTAACAGGATTAAAGGTCTCAAAATTATTAATAGTTCGGGTTTATATGTATTTATGTATGTACAAATTGCAACAAATAAATTTTGAAACATTTTTGGTTTTTGTATTTTGAGAAAATGTATCAGCACCAACAACAAATGAAGTAAATTATGCTTACTGCTACAATATATATGTATATAAGTATAATATTTTATATATATACTAGTTACTACTAGTTTAGTTTGCTCTAATAATTTATTTTATTTTTACAAAAAAAAATGTTTTTTTAATAAATCTTTAACAAAAAAAAGTTAGCCAATATTGTGTTATGCTTATTATATGTAAATGAGCTCGGTTATGGAAACCAATAAGTACTTGCCTTTTGTTTTTGTATTTTTTTATATATGTATGTATATTAGTGATTATGTATATGCCTATGTATGTATGTATAGCTACCGTTATTGTATTTTTACTTGCAATGCTTTTGCTTTGTCTTTATAAAAATATCAAAATCGTACATTAGCCTTAATGGTTTGCTGCGGTGTTTTTTTTTCATTTTGTTTTTGTAATGACTACACTATTTCCCTTTTGATATTTTCATTTTGTATAGCTGTATTTTTGAGTAAGTTGACTCTTGCGTTTTAGACTTTGAGTATATTTTTTTAAGTCTAAATTTGTTATTAATTTAAATTTTTTATTATTTTAATTTTTTTTTTATTTTTAATTATAAATGTAGTTTTTAGGAGCTTGCGTTTTTTAATTCTAATTTAATTATTTTAATTTTTTTTTTATTTTACAAAACACTTTATTTCCCATTTGTGTCTTTATTTCATTACTGTAAGCATTTCATTACCGTTTAGCTGCCTTTTATGTTTGTTGCTGTTTATTGCCTTAACCCTTAAATGCTTACAAACTATTTATATATAATTTTGTATATATCTATATGTATATGTAAATACAAATATTTTATATAACACTACATGTATATTGTAATTTTATAGGAATTATTTTTGCTTAATATACATAATTTTATTTAGCAACATGTTGCGCAACATTTTTTTTGACTTGTGTATATACATGTTCATATTTAGTAATATATTGTAAGCAATTTTGGAAAACAAATTTTAGAAATATTTAATTTTAGCGATAATAATATACATATGTATATTTAGCAACATGTTTAGCAACATGTTGCGCAACATTTTTGTGATTTGTGGCATAAAATTTATTAGAAATGTTTAATTTTAGCGAAAATAATATACATAATTATGTTTAACAACATATTGCGCAACATTTTTGCGACTTGTGTATATACATACTAATGTTTAGCAACATGTTGCCAGCAATTTTGCATACAATTTATTAGAAATGTTTAATTTTAACGAGTATAATATACATGTGTATGTTAAGCAACATGTTGCGCAACATTTTAGTGACTTGTGTATATACATACTTATGTTTAGCAACATGTTGCCAGCAATTTTGCTTAAAATTTTTTTTAGAAAATTGTAATTTTAGTGAGAATTTGAGATTAAAGAAGTTTGACTTTTCAAAAGTTGTTAGCAATTGTTAATGAATTTCATAATTTTTGCTTAAAAAATAGCCTAGCGCAATGCAGTAGCTTTATTTGAGGAAATTTTTTTATAGAATTTAATTTTTTGTTAACATTTTAGTGGAGTTTAAATAAAAAATGTGTGAAGTTTAGTTCAAAATAACGATAATATTACAACTATTTCTCTAAAACTATAAAATCAAGTGAATCTCAATGAAGCTTATTTACAAAATAAATATATTTATATTATGTATATAAATATATATTTAAGTATATACAATTTAATAAAGATTTTTAGTTAATAGATTTTAAAACTAGAAGCGTATTTACTTAAATTTATGTTGTATTATTTACTATTTATTATTTGTCTTTATTTATATAATTCTTTTTTTTTACTTATTTCACTAAAAGCAGTCATTGTTTCTCCTTAAATGTTATAATTCGTAAGATATTGTATATTTACAAATTACATTATTTTCTATATACAAATTTAGAAAAATGAAAATAATGAAAAATAAAAATTAATAATAATAATATAATAATAAAAATGGTTAATGCAAAATAAAAAAATCGTAAAAAATTAAAAAAAAGTTTTAATAATATTTTTTTTAAATATATTTTAAAATAAAACATTTAATAAATACTGAGAAACAGTATAACGATAAGATAAATAATGAAAACAGATCATTAGAACTTCTCTAAATCGAATCACCATAATCCACAAAAAAAAACTTCGAGTTAGAGAGACTTCGAGTTTTGGAAAAAATTTTGTATGAAATTTGACTTCTATTCCCTATTCAAGAGTTCGAGTTATGGAGATTTCTGAGTTAGGGATGTTTGAGTTATGGAACGAAATTATTATGAAATTTGATTTTTAAACGCTATTGCCAATTCAAAAGTTATGGAGAATTTCGAGTTATGGAAGTTCTATTATATTTTTGATCCATGCAAATATCTGATATATGAAACACTATCCAAAGGATGTAATAAAATAAGGATATTCAGTTTCCTCGACATACTTGCCTATCCACCTTTTTGCCAACTAAGAGCAAACTAAGAAGTTTTAGTAATGACTTAAGCACGGCCTATACCCTATTTTGAATTATATTTTCAACCAACCAACCAATCAAAATCATAAAAAATCTTTAAAATACCTTACTCGACATATTAATATAATATTTACGCTCGATATGGCCAAAAAAGTTCCAACCCACATGCAAGCAAGTCTATTTGTAGCAGTGGGTAAAAAGTGCTTAAGTTTAATTTGTTCACTATTGCAATCTGCAGTGAGAACTGTCATAAATATACCAAAACCAAAGCTTTTGTGATTGAATTTTGAATCGACTAGTTATTAAATACTTCAAATTGTCAAAGTGTAGTAAAAATGTGAAAATAGCAAAATTTATAAAAATCAACTTAAGCTGTTATAAGAAATTTTGAAAAAATTTAATAAATGTCTACAGAAATTTAAGTGGACTTGTTGTCATTCTAAATATTGAAGATATAGCTCAGATATAGAAAATTTTTGAGAACGAGTTAATTTCTTTAAAACACCGCTATTTGATGATATCTCAAAAATATGATTTTTTGGAGCATTTTTTATAAATTTTGATTAAAGAAAAAAATAAAAATTAAATCTTATTAAAAACTAATCCAAATCAAACACAAGCAACAACTTTATAATAAAATACAAAATAAAAACCAATAAATTTTCATATTTATCAAAATCATTTATTTTTATTTGTAAAAATCATAGTTCCAACTCATTTCACATGCCATAATCATCGCACACACACAGACGCACAAAAATTTATTTGTAAATCATGAAATTTAGTCTCAATAAAATATTAAAAATAAATTATTAAACTAATTTGGATATAAATTAAATATTTTATATATTATATATGTATATATGCTATATATCAAAGTTGTACAGTTAGTTTGCGATATATTAGCAAATGTCTCCGTTTTTAACGCGAATTGGTGTTTTTGCTCTTACAGTGACGACTTTTATCAACTATTTAGTACAGTTATTTAGATATTTTTTTACTTACAGTCTACTATTACACATACACACACTCTCTCATGCGTTAAATTTAATTTTTGATTTCACTAAAAATTTCACAATAAATTTGCTTACTTTACTTTGTGTATATATATTTATATAAATGTATGTATGTGTATGCATTATTGGAAGCTTTATAGGTGTATCCAATAGTTATTGCTTAGCGCTTAAATACTTACAACTAATCAGCCTCATAGTGTAAGCTTAAATTTATATTTTTTTAATAATAATACATTTTAGAAAATTTCTGTTATTTATATATTATTATTTATTTTTTACTTTAAAGCATGAACTTTTTTCTTTAATTTATGGTATTTTAGATTAAAAAAAGTTATTTATTATTTTAAAAGGTGTCAAATTTATATTGAATTTTTTTTTATGTTGAAAATTTAATTTTGTTTTTTTATTTGTTTTTAATTGGAAATTTAGAATTTTATATTTTTAGTAAATATTAGTAGGTATTATAACGGTAAATATTGAAATTGGTGCATTTAAGAAATGAAAAAATTATTATGAAATATTTATAGATTTAAAACTATTTATAGAATAATTTTAAAATTGGAATTAGCATTAAAAAAATTAAAAAAAAATCTTCAAAAAATTTAATTATAAAAAATAATTAAAAATTTTCAATTTGAATAACGGCAACTAATTTTTATATAGATTTTATTTTGAAAGACAAAGTATTAAGTTGTCTAGAAGAAAATACTTTTAATAACATCATAAATTGGATCTTGACTTGATTTCAGTTTCAAAAAAATTAGAGCTGAGTTTTAGAAATTTTGCAGAATAATATTCTCCTTCTTATAAATCTGAAATATCTAACCGGAGACTTGACATGTTTTCGAAATAATTTTATTTTATTTTATTTAACTGAAAATCTGGCTGTAGATCTGAGAACAATTTAAAATAGTTATATTTGAGGTTATGTTTACAAAGTAAAAACGTTGAATTTAAATTGAATATTAAAAACCAATTCATCATAGAAATGTAGTGAACTAAAGTATTATACTAGAGTATATTATGGTTGAAAAAATACTACATATATCCTGTTTAGAAGTTATCGATATTGAAGATATCGATATTTTTTGTTATCGATTTTTAATTTAACTGCAGTAAATTGAAAAAAAATGTTTTTAATTATCGATTTTTTTGTTATCGATACTTTAGAAATAATCGATTTTTAAGTTAAAGATTTTTTATTATTTCGATATTTTTTGTTAACGATTTTTAATTCAATTGTAGTACATTTAAAAAAAATGGTTTTTAATTATAAATTTTTTATCGATACTTAAGAAATAATCGATTTTTCAATTTTGATAATTTTTGTTATCGATTTTTAATTTAATTGTAATACATTGGAAAATCATGTGTGCACTGTAGACAAATTTCTACAAATTATCGATAAAAAGTGTTATCGATATTTAATTACGATTTTTCTTTATCGAATTTTGCATTAACTTTCAAAATAAAAAGGAAATGTATGTTAAGAAATGTCTTGTAAAAACGCAATGTAAAAACGCAGAATTTAAAAATTATTGAAAATTTGTTAATCATTGTAAAATAGTGAAATAGAGTAATAATACGAGTATAGTATGGTTGAAAAAACATATATGTATATCCTGTTCAGAACTTATCGATTTTAAAGATATCGATATTTTTTCTTTTAATTTAACTGTCATAAATTGGAAAATTGTATGTATATATTTTTTTAAATTATCGATTTCTGGTTATCGATACTTTAGAAATAATCGATTTTTAAGTTAACGATTTTTTATTATTTCGATTATTTTTTAATTTAACTGTAGTAAATTGCAAAAATTATATGTTTTTAATTATCGTTTTTTATCGATACTTTAGAAATAATCGAATTTAAAATTTTTGATAATTTTTATTATCGATTTTTTATTTAATTGTAATACATTGTGCACTGTAGACAAATTAAAAAAAATCATCGAAAAATAATGTTATCGATAATTATATTGTTAGATAATGTTATCGATATTTAATTACGATTTTTCTTTATCGACTTTTCCATTAATTTTCAAAATTTTAAAGAAAGGTGTGTTAAGAGAAGCCTCGTAAATTTCTAAAACAATCGATTTTATGTTATCGATTATCATAGGGATATACATATATTGATTATATAAAGGATTCATCAATGGTGTAAAAAATTCCACAATTTAATTCTGTTCAAAAACCAACTCTTGAAATCTGCTAAATATAAAATTTCACCTACAACTCAACCGAAAAAAGCGCACCAGCAAAGAAACAGAAAAACAAACAATTTTTTTTTTAGAATTTGGAAAATAGTATTTTTGATACTTTCTTTTGTATTTCATAGTATGTTTTCAAAAGTTTTGGTATAAGTAAAGGTTTTCATGTATATAAGTATGTATGTAGATGTATGTATGTATGTATGTATATGCTCATAAGCCAAACATTACATACAGTTTTACACTAATGTACACGCACACTTGAAGCTTAAATTTAAAACGATTCACTACAAGATAATTAAATGTATCAGTACATATTTCAATATTAATTAATCGATAGCATTACATATATGTATGTGTGTATGTATGTAAGTTTTAACAGTAATAATATTAAATATATCGCTTACACATACTCATTACAGCTATAAACACTTGGGCTCAGTTTTTTTGGAAAAATATTCAATTAAGATTTTCACATATTTTTCATAATTTACTTTGTTTCATTTTTATAGTTTTCTTTTTGTTTTTTTTTTCTCTTTATAATAATATAATATAATAGAATTTTACAAATAGAAACAGTTCAAAAAGCACCGATCTTCAGCTAAGTTTTGCTAACGTGTTCGCGTCTGTACGCGTCGCACGTGGCATATGGTTTATATATATACATGTGTGTGTGTATTTTTGTGTGTATATGTATGTGTTTGTGTATCTGTGTTTCCTATAACTAATTGCTTATTACTAAATATTTCATATAAAGTGTTGCTTATATACTTACTACACTCTATTACTTGGTATATTATAATGTTCTATGTACATATGTATGTGTGGTATTTTGCTATACTGTTATAACATATTTTACATATTTACTTATGCATATTTAATTATTATAAAATAAAGTCTAAGTTTATGCAATGCGCTTACTAATTAACTAAACTTTTTTACATGCTCACGAGCTTTAGAAATGACAAACTTTGGAAAAAAATTTACTACAAAATATTATAAATTACAATTTTAAAGTGAATTATGTAGTGATATTTTTCTTGAAACGTTTCTTCATTCAACTAACATTGTGCTACATCAGCTGGGTTGACTACATATTTGTGTCTGAGTGATATTGCAAGAAAAGCCTGTACTCAATAGCTGTAAGCTTAAGAAAGCTCAATAAAATTTTTTTTCGCTTCAGTAATGCTTTTGAAATAGTTATGTAATGAACTCTATTATACAGCTTTCACATAATTTTTGAAAGCTTTCACTAAAATGCAAAGAGCTTTCATCAAAGCTTAAGAAAGCTCAATAAAAATTTTGTTCGCTTCAGTATACGTTTGCAAGAATTATGTAATGAACTTTTTAAATGCAGCTTTCGCATAATTTTTGAGAGCTTTCACCAAAATGCAAAAAGAGCTTTCATCAATTATCAAAAGCTTTCACTTTAAATTTTCTTTAACTTTGGAAGTATTGCAAAAATATTACAAATTTTAACAAATATTAGCAAGGGTTTCAGTTTAATTATGAAAGCTTTCACTAATTTCGTTAAGCTTTCTCCGATTTCCAGCGCCAAAACTCTATAAAACTTGCTATAACTTTCATCATTTAAGAAGTATTTCCGTCTAAAGCTTTAAGTTACATAAAATATTCCAAATTTTATTTAGAAAAAGCTCTTATATTCAAGCATTTTTTACGAAAACATTGAAATATTTCATTACTGTAAGCTGAAATCTTTCAGTGACTGCTTAATAAGTCAATAATATTTAAAAAAAGAAATTTTTCAAATTTGAAAAAAAAAAGCTTTTGTGAAAGTTTGTAGAGCTTTCACGTAAGTGTTAAAAGCTTTTAAAAAAATTTGTTTACATTTATCAATAGAGTTCAAACCGCTTTCATTTGAGTCAAAAGAGCTTTCATCCAGCCCTTGAAGCTTTCATCCAGCCCATGAAGCTTTCACTAAATTTTTTACATCACTTTTCAATTTACTAACACAAAGTTTGTCAACGTACAGCATGCATGATACCGCAAAACATGCAGTTCTAAATCAATATAAGGCAACTTGTTTTCTCCAACAGATTTTCAGTTTTCAGCTAGCATACTTATACAAAATTTTGTACAGTTAATATTATTTTAGTACAATGCTGTTTTTAAATGCAATTCGCAATAGAGTTTAGCCAAAAAGTTAATTGTAGAAGTTTACTTTAAAGATTTTGTTTACTTTTTTTACGGTTATTTTATTACTGTTATTCTTTTACTGTTATTATTTTACTGTTATTTTTTATATTCTAAAACTAATGAAGTTGCATAATTAGCCACGTATAAAACTCGCGGTTACTTAAAGGGTTTCTGCATATTTTTGAATTTTGTTTAATTTATTTTATTTTTTTCTTTAACAAAAAAATAGTTTGTGCAAAATAATTGGTTGCCAATTTTGAGATCTTTTCAAGAAATGAAAAATTATAATTTTAATTTCCACTACTAATCACACGCTAAACGCACTCCAAGTGAAGTTTGAGTTGAATTTTGTTTTTTTTTTGTTTTTTAATGATTAAATGTATATTTTAACTAATTGCTTGTAATTATTTATAGCTACGTAGTAGACCAATCAATAAATTCACTAATTATACAATGACGTTGTCGACTATTAAATTAATAATACCATAAATGTTTTAGTTTTAGTTCTATTCCATTTTTAGCTCAGTTGTAGATTTCATGTAAAAGCACAACATTTCGACAAATTCGACGAAATGAAAGCTTCACAATGAGCTTTCACATTTTCATATTGCACTTTTATAACTGTTGTGAGACATTCTAGCTCAGCGCTGCCACAGCGCCTTTGAGTGAAATCGACGAGTGACAGTGATTCCATTTCCACTCAATTCAATTGAGCGTTTGCTCCGCGTCGCTCAACTCAACTGCTGTGCGCACACCTCAACCGCAACTTTTCAGTTTGATTTTCAGTTTTTTTGTTTTTGCTTTCGCTACCACTTCTTTGCGCTGCCGACGGCGCTCTACGTGCACTCAATGATCATCGGTTGACTGGACTCGATCACCGATGGACGCGATTCTTGATTCTGCGCGTGCTGGTGGGCGGCGGCCGCATGTGCTGCTGCCGCTGCAGCTGCCGCCGCGGCGTGTGCTGCTGCTGCTGCGGCATGCGCGTGTGAGACGCTCATGTAGGCGTCGTTGCCGGGTGGTGTGTTGACCGCGTTCGCGCCATTACCGTTAGCGCCTGGTGGCAATAAATGCATTTGTTGTTTGCTGCTGGCTTTCAGTGGATGCGATTGCTGTTGTTGCTGTAGCAGTTGTTGTTGCTGATGTTGCAAGTGTTGTTGCTGTTGTTGTAGGCTGTGATGGTGTTGTTGTTGTGCCGATGAGCCAAGCAACATGCTGGCGGCGGTTGGGTTCGGTGATGCGCCAGATAAATGCTGAGCCGCCGCGGCTGCGGCATGCTGTTGCAACATGGCGGCGTGTTGTTGTTGCAAATGCGCATGTGTTTGCTGTTGTTGCGATTGTTGTTGATGCAGCGGATTGATAGAAATGAGACGTGGCGATGTTGGATGACCGGCGGGGTTGGTATGATTGACGGCGCCACTGCCGGGTGGCATATGACGCAAATGTGGATGCATTTGTTGTTGCATATGCTCGAAGGCCTCACGCGAGTCGGGCTCAGGCAGGTCTTTGTCTGTTTGTGGAAAAGAAAGAAACATTAATAATTGCTGTGGTTTCTTGCAAACTTGCTGCGGAAACTTACCCAAACACTCGGAGGTCGCCGCTGCGGCCATGGCCAGCTCCTCCTCCAAATCGTTGGGCTTGCAGCTCGTCGTCTTCCAGTGCGTACGCAGCCCGGAGGCGCTGATGTACTTCTTATCGCAACCCTGACACACATAAGGCCGATCGTTGGTGTGCAGTCGCTTGTGGAGCTTCAGATGCACGAACTGTGTGAACTTCTGTGGACACAGATCGCAGGCGTACGGCTTTTGACCGCTGTGCAAACGCAGATGGGTCTTCAAATTCGACGTCGAGGAGAAACGCTTCTTGCAGATGTCGCACTGATGCGGCTTCTCACCGGTATGTACCAGATGATGCTTCTGCAAGTGCGCCAGCTGTGTGAAGCTCTTCGTGCAGACATTGCATTTGAATGGTCGCTCGCCGGAATGTGTACGCAGATGCACTTTCAGATTGCTCAACTGACCGAAGGTCTTGCAACAGACGTTGCATTCGTAATGCATCTTGCCATCTTTCTTCTTCAACGGATATGGCAGTGAGCGATAGCCGCGTGCAGCCAACGAGTTCGGGCTAAGTGGACTGCCACTGCGCGGACACGAGTTGCCATCGGGACTCAGACTGCTGGGTGGTGAAATGCGCAATGGTTGCATGAGCATCTGTGAGCTGGACTGCAGCAGGTGCAGATTGGGTGTAGAGCCGCTGGACGCATTCGACTGGCGATCGAAGGGCGAGTGTGAGCTATGTGGCGGCGAGTGGAACGTGGATGTGGGCATATGTGAGAGTGGATGTCCACCACCCGGCGCGCCACCATTCACGCTACTGCTGGAATATGGTGAATATGCTGAGTACGGTGGCGTTTGATGACCATCCGAGACGAAGGCGCTGTGTCCAACATGCGCCGGCGAGAATATCACATGATGACCCGGTGGCGGTGGTGGCGAACAGTCGTCCTTCAGACTGCCACGTGACGAAGCAATGAGCATTTCGGTATCGTGCATCGACGCAGCATGCATATCGGGCGCCTGCGCTAAATTGGAGCTTGAGTCGGGACTGACAGCATTGCCATAACGATGTGATTTCTTATACGAATAAGCCATCTCTGTGGGCGAAGAAGGTGGTGGTGTGGCTGCGTTGGCGTGTCGACAAGCGGCCGCTGCAGCAGCTGCGGCCTCCAAACGATGCTGACCCGTCAATATGGTTTCCAGTATGCTCGAGGAGGGTGGCGTGAAACGCATATAAGCGACGCTAGCAGCCGACGCCGATTGTGTGGCTGTGGGTGGTGGCGGTGTGGTGGTCTCAGCTTCGTAGTATGCCTTATTCAGTGGCACTATGGTGCGCGTCGCATGTCCATTAGCGCTGCTTAGACTACGATCTACTACGATGACGGTGCTCGAAGCATGTTGTTGTTGTGTCGTCGAACCCGGCATATGATCCACATCCATCGCGTCGTCATCCAACTGTGTAGAAGACGTGCAGGCGGGTGTGGCTTCATTGGCGGCCAGCAAATCATCTTCGCTGGATGTGGCACCAACTGTGGGCAGTTCGTCGCTTGTGTTTTGATTGCTATTGGTTGTGTTGTTAATGTGGCACATGGCCTCAGTCTTAATGGCGCATTTGCTATTCTTGAACTCATACTTGAGCGGCATTTTCACCTTGAATTTGCGATACTCATTCTTGTCGCCGCCGCAATCCATAGAGGCGGTGGCGGAAGACACCACTGCTGGAGTCAACGCTGTGTTGTTGTTGTTAACCACCGCATTGTTGTTGCTATTACTGTTTGCAGCAGCAGCTGCTGCCGCCACAGCCGCAGCGACGGCCGCCTTCTGTGGATGCGTGATAACAGTCTCTTTCGGTGCAATGGCTTTCTTCGAGCAGTCCAAAACATAATTGTGCTCGCTTTCGCTATCGCTCGAGTCTTCAGGTGGCGTGAGTCCATCCTCATGATACTCATTGCTGTGGTAACCCTCATCCGAGCGCACCGAACGCACGCTACCATCATTCGGCGTCAACTGATGTTCATAGTGCGTGTCTTTGTGTGGTATCGGTGAGCCCGCCACATCCTTGGCCTCCTTCACGCCACAATCGCTGCTCGCTGGCGAGCGTTCGCGCACGATTACCGACGACGCGCCAGGCTCTTGCTTGAGATGCAACACCGTCTGATGTTGTTGAATGTGTTGGTGGTGTTGCAGGTGTGTGGCGGCAGGCAGTTGATGTTGATGTGCGTTCGACTGCCGCTGCGTGGACTGCGCGTGATGTATGTGTGGCAGTCCAACCAAATGCTGTGGCATGTGACTCGCACTACTCTCGCGGCAGCTGGGTGGCGACGGACTAGGCGTAATAGAGCGTCGACTTACACCCGCATTGCCCGCCACCGCTGGCATTGGTGGTATTGGCAGTCCCATAACGTACGTGATGTGATTGTATGCAACTTCGGGTGGTATCTCAGGCGCTGGCATGCAGTACGGCGAATTCGTACGCAATTTCGCTTTATGGCTCAACAGTAATGGGCTCGTCGCTGTGGCATTACTCGACACATCTTCATCTTCGGCATCCGCCTCGGCGTCCTCATCATCGTCACACACAGCCTGCTTGCAAGCGCCAAAGATCGTGCGCTCCGGATCGACATCGTAACCAAGCCGTCGTGCGAAATCCTTACAATACCACACCATCAACTCTTCATTGGGCATAATGTCACGTGTCGTATAGAAATAGATATTCTCCTGATGTTGGCATGCCACCAAATTCATCACGGACAAACTGTAGGCGGAGGCGACGTAACGCATCCAATTCGCTTGCGCACGATCCGAACCGTCCAAATAGTAGAAATCGTCATCTTTGAAGATCTGTTGGCGAAATGCGTCAATCATGTGAGGGGAAGAGAGGAAAACGAAAAGAAATTGGGGAAGTTTGGTTAGCTTATGGGATATAGCCAAAAATATATGTCAATAAGTTCAGTTAGTTGAGTAAGAAAAAACAACAACAACAAAAACATGTAGTGCGAAACGATTCAAAACACTTTTTCGATAAATAAAATACGGCGTTGTGAATCATTTGGCGGGTTTTTCGGAAAAAATTTTGACACAAGAGTTCAGAGTTCAGTCTACAAAGTAGCGATAGAGTTCGCTTTCATTGAAAAAAAATTAAATATAAAATATCGTAAATTCATTATATTATATACAAAAAGTGTGTACAACAACAACAACATTTGGAGAATTACATATATTAAAGTATAAATATTAATACAGAGTATATATAGCGAAACACCAATTATTTAAAAATTCCAATAACAGGCAGAAAATGAAAAAGAATTAAAAATAAATATTTCTTGCTTATAAAAAGTAAAATAAAAATTATAAAATAACAGTAAATTAGTACTTGTTGCAATATTTTGTATTTTTATAATGCGCCTAAAGGTATGCTAAAAGTAATTGAGACTAATTTTTTTATCAAACATTTTAATTTTTTTATGTTTAGCATACTTTTAGGCAACAAAATAGTCAAAACAAAATTTACAATTATAAAAGAGAGAGAGAGAGAGCGACAGCTAGATAGAGAGCGACAGAGAGAGCGAGCGTGTAGTACGTCGTAAAGTAGTAGCACTTAACGTTTAAGAGTTAGCGTTAAAAAAGTGGTTAAAAAGCATAAAAATAGTACCTTAATGTTCCCGTAGGTTATGTGGCGTGTTTCCTGCACCTGATTATTTCGTTACGAATTTTTGTATTTTTAGTTTTCATATTTCAAATGCGTTTTAGAATTTTGTTTATTTTTTTTTTTGGTTTTTTGAGGTTATGTCGAATTTGTAGATGATTGGTGGAGTTGTTGTTATTTGATTTGATTTTTTGTTAAGTTGGTGATGGTAGTTTTGGTGGTAGGAATATATTTATATATATTTATGTACATGAAATAAAATGGAAAAAGTTTGGTTTTGGTTAACGGTTAGAAAATTTTAATTTTTATAAAAATTATTGTTATTTTTTTAATATTATAAGTAAGCGTTTAGAAAATGATAACATTAATGATTAGTTAATTTGTAGTGTGGAATATGGGATGGTTTGATTGCTTGATGGTTGTAAATTAAAAATGATTTATGGTTTCATGGCTTGATTTTGATAGGGTTTTATGTTTGGATTAATGACTTTTAGGTTATGTAAATAATAGTAATTATTGAAAAAACTGAATATGCTTTGCTTATTAAAGCTTAAAAAGCCAGTAGTGCCTTTGTAATTGCTACTTTTCGAAAAAAAAAAATTGCTTGGCGCATAAAAGTATGCAACAAAATCAGCATTTTGTTTAGATATGATATTAATAATGGGATTTTAAAAGTAAAATTATTATTATTACGAAGTTTTTTCGAGATTCTATAGAATTAGAAAAAATATTAAAAAAAAAAATTTTTTTAAATATTTTGTTAAAAAAATTTTATTGAAAAATGTTGTTATTAATATTTTTAAATTTAACCAAGACTTTTGGAAAAATATGTAATTTTAGAAAAAAAAATTTTGTTAAAAAAAAATTTTCTAAAAGAAAATATTTATAAAAAAATTTTTAACAAAACATTTATAAATAAATAATATTTTTTTTTATTTTTAAATTTAACTAAAATTTTGTTTTTATTAAATTAAAGTAAAAAAAAAATGTGATAACATGAGTTCACTGAAATGCTTTGTATGTCCTATAACTGTGCTGATTGTTGAGCCATATTCCCACTATGCTTTATGTTTCCTCATTAGTTTGTTGTTATATATAAAATTTTTATTGTTTGTATGTGCTTACCCGCCAGAAATAGCGCGCCTTATTCTTATCGTTGGGATAATTCGGAGTTGGAACGCCTTCAAAGGGGCCAAAACGTGTGCCGCGCGGTATCACACCAGTGCTCCAAACTCCTTCAGTCTGCAAAGCGAAGAAGAACAACAAAAAATTTACAAATTAATAAAACAACAACACTAAATGTGCTCGAAGTAGTTTGAACTCACCTTAACATTTGGCGTTGAGAAAACCATGGATGGTTTCAGTGTTAGGCTGCGTGGCAGCGTGCGATCCGCCCGATTCGCTATGCCGCGCTCGCATTGCACATCGGGCACTATATAAACGGCCAGCCGTTCGAAGTCCTCCTCGCGCATGCGCGTCACATCGTAATCCTGTGTGCCGTCCGGTGAGGGACTGCGCGGCGCGCTGCGCATGGGCGCTGACGTCGGCGCTGTCGTTGTCGTCGTCGTCGAGGCGGTGGGCGGCGGCACTAGAGCGGCACTTTGTTGTTGTGTACGATGTGTCAGCGTTGACGTCGTCGCCGCCGCCGCCACTGTGGACATTGTGCGATTGTGCGCTGGCTGTTGT
This sequence comes from Zeugodacus cucurbitae, assembly GCF_028554725.1. Classification (NCBI taxonomy): domain Eukaryota; kingdom Metazoa; phylum Arthropoda; class Insecta; order Diptera; family Tephritidae; genus Zeugodacus; species Zeugodacus cucurbitae. Next base: position 58,133,506 of record NC_071669.1, read on the forward strand.
TGCTGTTGTTGTGTGTTGACGGTGGTGTTCATGTTGTTGTTGTTGTTGTTGTGAGTGTTGTTGCTAATACGACTAATACTAGTACTACTACTGTTGTTGCTGTTGCAATGCTTTCTGGTGGTATGTGCTGCTGATTGTTGTGCTAGTTGCACGTTCATTGTGTGTGTTTTTTGTTTTATTTTTGTTGTTTTGATTGATTTTGTTGCTTTAAAAAATACTTATTCGCTTTCCTTATGCTGTAGACGAAGTGTGTGTATATAAAGTTTTTGTTTTTTTTTTGGTTAGTTATACAGGAGGTTGCAGTTCCCGCTTTAGTCCGTTACGAAATGACTTTTTATATTGAAATTTTTCTGGAAAAAAAAGAAAAAATTAAATTAAACTTGGTAAAAATTAGTTGAAATAAAAAAATCAAGGTTTAAATTAGTTTAATTTTTTTATAAAATATTTTCTAAATAAATGTGGATTAATTTTCAATATTTATATTTTATAATATTACTATTTTCTAAAAATTTATAATAATCATATATTATAAAATAATTTTAAAATTTTAGGAATAAAAAAAAAGTTTCTAATAAAATATTAAATTAAATATTGTTTTAAATATTTTTTCATATAAAATTGCTTCTATATTATTTACATTTTTTTTAGTTTTTTTTGTTAAATTTAAATTTTTAATTTTTTTTCTTCAGTATTTTAAATATGTCTTTTATTAAATTATTTTTTAATTTTTTATTTCATAATAAAATTAAATATTAAAGTTTTATGAAAATTAAAAAAAAATCTAAACATTTAAAATATTTTTCAATTTATTTTTAATTCTTGAAATAAAAAAAATATTTTCATAAAAAAATAAATAATGATAAAAAAACAAAATTTTTTAATAAAAAAAATATATTTTATATTTATTAATAACATTTTTTATTTTAATTGTTTAATTTTAAATGATAAAAAAACAATTTTTTTTTAATTTTTAATAAAATTTATTTATATTTATTAATACTATTTTTTTTTTATTTTTTTAGTCTTAAATATGAAATTATTTTTTATTAATTTATTTCATTTTTATGTAATTTTTTTGTAAAGAAAAATTTTTCTACCCGAAATTGTTAAAAAAAAATTTACTATTCGGTTCACATTCGCACACACGATTGCCGAAGGTTAAAGTTGAAGGTCTCACATGCATTTCTCCCTAAATATTACATAAGCAGTTGTATGTGTGCTTGTCTTCTTGTATAAATTCCGCTGCAGGGTACACGATAACCTTAAACTTGAACTACAACAACAACGCCAACAACACTAGCCAAGAACTAATGACCTTTAGACGTAGTAAAAATACATTTTCTGTCTCTCTTTTATATGCCTCTTTGCATGCATTGGCATTGAACTGCTGCTTCTTGTTGCTTCGGTCAATAAATTATTAATTTTATATTATAATTGCATTACAACGACAAGGTTAGTGCGTTGCAAATTTCCTACCATGTACGTGTGTGTGTGTGTGTGTGTATGTGTGAGCGATGCATTACTTTACAAACACATACACTCCCTTCCGCCGAACACTTGCGCTTTTCGTTGCGCTCATGCAAAGCGTAATTGCCGCTGCTGCTGCCCACTCGAGAGCCACTACCCAATTACCTACTTATTGGCGCGTGTATACGCTTATATTGTTGTTTTTATTGGGGGTGGGGATGTGCAAGGGCACACAGTCACTCGTATATATGTGCTTTGAAGGGTTTGTTTGTGCAAATAATGCAAAAAAGTGCTAAATGCCAAGGCTTTATTTGCATGGCAGTGCGAAATGTATAAATATGTGCTCGTATATATTCTAAATAACACTAAGTTGTTGTTTTGAGTGACGACAGTTGCAAAGTTTTGCCGCTGCATTTTCACTTTTACTTTAGCTGCCGTCACTGGCCCTACTGGCGTAATACTTCATTATTGCTGCTTTGCTGAACTCAATTTTTTTTTTGCTGATCGGTAGGAGGAAAATATTTATTGATTGGTTAGAGCACACATATGTATACTAAAGTATTTGTATGTATGCATGTATGGGCGTATTATAAGTATATATGCACATACTGTGCTGAGAGATGAGAAATGTAAATGATACAGATATATTTTATAACAAAATTTTTTGAAATTCATAAAAATATTTTTTTAACAATATTTGCATAAATAACCAAAAATTAGAAAATTATAGCAAAATTATGGCAAACATTTTTTGCTATAATTTGTATTGGCTTACCATTTTCATATAGAAAAAAAATAAAACAAAAAACATTTCAAATAAGCTTTATAACAAATCAAATTATAGCAAAATTATGGCAAAAAATTCTTGCTATAAAATTGGTTTCGTGGTATTGTATTGGCTAACTTTTTCATATAGGAAAAAATTAAAAACTAAAAAATAATATTTGGAAAAGTTTTATAGCAAAAAAATTATGGCAAACACAGTTTTGCTATAAAATTACTTTTTCACTTGTGTATTAGTTACAAAAATTTTTATAGCAAAAAATGTTCGAAAAATTTTATAGCATAATTGTGCTATAAAATTATAGCAAAATTTTTTTAATTTTTTTTTTCGAAAAAAACCTTTTTTTTATATATAATATGTTTTTTCCAACATTTTTTTATATTTTGAATTGTTTTTCTTCTTCATTATTCACCTCATTAACAAGCAATTAATCAATCAATATGCTATATGCTGCGCACAATTTATACACAATCAATGCATTTAATGCGCCCCTTTTTACAATTCTAACGCCTCTCCAGCATAGCATTAAGACATTGGGTTCCCATTGTCTCGCCTTATTGGCGTCTATTAATAAATAGAATATGTACTTGATATTTGCGCAGGGAAAACCGAGTCACCTACATATATGCATACATCACTCATACACACATGCATATTGACATTGATTGCATTATAAATAAATTTGCATACAGCACTCAAGCCTTGACGCATTAAACAAACAGTTCCGCATATACATCAACACTTGTGTGTATATGTGTACGAATTCTTCATCCTAACCACTTCGTGAGTAAACACTTGCTCTTCCCTTTCCTTATCAACTCAAACCTTATCTTATCGCAAAGCTTTAAACTTACATCAAACCAATGAGTATGTAGGCACCCACACTCATACAAAATATATTTTCAAACTTTGCACGTGTGCGTATTTGTCCATGACCATGTGAGCGCAACCAATATACGTCTGTTGCATTCTTTGACGTCGCTAATTTTATTTATATATATATGTATAGCATATGCAAATGTGTGTGAGTGCTTTGATTGCCACACAAACACATTTTTGATATACAGAATATTTTTCGCTGGCTTTATAAATGAAAAGGCAAATTGAGCGTGCATAAAGAGATGAGTAAAGGTGTATTGAATATGAAATGCACTCATTGAGTGAATTTTGTATTATATTTTATTCTAGAATCTTGAAATTAGTGTAATATATTTTTAATAACAAGTTTTACTACGTCATTTCCCTCTAAACATCTAAATTTTTTCAAATCTCAATCACTTTATATAAAACTCAAAAATCACTCAATTGTTTTTGTGCTCATTATGCACTTTGAGTAAATTTTTTGGCAGCTCTGTTATCTTCTTTCTTCTTAATTTTCGCATTTTTCAATGCCAACCGCAATTATTGTAATTTTTTTTAGATAAAAGATCCACTCAATTACAATTACACTCAAATGCTTTATTTGGCACTCGAGTACTGCAAGACCCTCCAGCTGTCAAGCGCAACTTGTGCAATACATTTGGTAACCTCGTTAGAGGTTACGTACTTGATTTTGTTGCACATATGCCCTCCGGTGGTCATATACTCGTATATAGCCGGTGTGTATGTATTTGTTTGGTGGGGTGTCTTCTTTTACTTTCTACATATACATATGTATGTGTTATAAATTGCCTTGAATGCGTTTGCTTGTGCGATTTTTTCACTGCAAATTGTTGACGGTGAAGGTGAAATTAAATGACGCATTGAATTTCTTAAAACACAAATAATGAAAATTTGCTGAAAAGCGAAAGTCAAGGAAATGTGAGGAAATTGAAGGGTATTGGATTCAATTTATAATTTTTAAGTTTTTAAATTTTTTTGGTGTTAATTTCATAATTTTCAATTAATAATTAATTACAATTAAACATTTTTAATTAATAATTTAATACTTTTGTGATTTTTTTTTAATTTTAATTATTTATTAATTATTTAATTTTTTTAATATATATATTTTTTTATTTTAGATGTGATTCGGATGGGGTAAGGTAAGTGAAATTAATTTTTTTTTAATTTTTTCCATAAATTTTTATGTATATTTTTTCTAACTTTTTAATAATTTTTTATAAAAATTACAAAAAAAATTATATTTTATTTTAATTTTTTTTTAAATTTTTTCCTAAATTTGTATTTATATTTTATGTAACTATTTAATATTTTTTTAATAAAATTTTTATAATTTTGTTTCAAATTTTTTTTTATATTTTTTTTCCAATTTTTATTAAATAATTTTTTATTATTTTTTTTTTTTTGAACTATTATATTGATTAAATTTCTTATAACTATTTAAAAACATATAGAATCAATTACTAATATAAAAGTAAAAATTTGCCACATGCCATAAAATATTATAGCAACATTTTTTATCGAACTCGGATGATTTCAATAGAGTGATAATACTTTTTTTCGAATAAAAAATCTTTTTTCGAACAAAAACAGAGTCAAGGGATCGAATAAAAAAATATTTTTTCGAACAAAATTCGAACAAAAAAATATTTTTTCGATCTTAAACCTTTATTTTGTGCCATAAAAACATTTTTCGTATCAAAAATATTGCTATAATGCCATCAATTCCATTAAAGGAAAGACAACACCCTTTCCATAAAAATGATTTAAAATTCACCAAATTCCGTATTTAATTCTATTCTTACTAAAATTAGTTATTATTTCACTTAAAAATATTAATTTAAACCCACTATTGCTTACCATTCACTTATGCGCACATATGTCTATCAGAACCTACGCGGCGTATGAGCAACATTTTCGGTATATAAATTCAATTGAAATTGCATATGGCCGGTTGTAAATTATATTCACTTTATTTTATTTTTTCAATTTATTTATAAAAAAGTCTACTCATTTACTTGTGTATGTGTTTGTATTACAAAATATATATTTTGATTTATTTTTCTCGAAAAAAAAATTTTGTGTAAAATTTTCACTTTCACACGTTAATTTGTAGGCAACAAATTGACTTTTGACGTACAGTTTTTTTGCATTTGCGTTTGTTATTGTGAAAAAATTTTAATTTTTATATACTTGTGTGCGGCTACAGATTTTTCACATCGCACAAATGCGTTCAATATGCGCTCAATTTACAGTTTTTCTACAATTTAGAATTGCACAGCTGGTGTTCTATACTTTTTGTTGTTTTTTCTTACTTTTCTTTTGCTATACTTTAGCAAATTTACTTTGATTTACATACGCCGCTTGCGCTGTTCTGACGTCTTGCTTCAAGGCTGCGCTGCCGGAAAATAGTTTCACTTTTATTTAAAAAAATATATTTTACGTTTCAAATCCGCGGCGTGACGGCTTTCACATATATACTATTTGGTGTTTATTTATAAACTGAAGGGTTGCAAACATACACAAATCTACTGTTTGGACATTTTGTATGCGAACGTGTGTTGGCGTGCGCTGAAAAAATTTTTTCAACTTTTTTTGGTGTAAAGCAAATCTGCACTGTCGCCACGCAATTTATGCACAATTAATAGAATTTCTTTACACTTTGCACTTGTTCAGCTTGTTTTTGCATTTTTTCTGTTTGGAATTTTTATTTAATTTATATTGATTAACTCAAAAGCAACACAAGTCAATAAACACTTTTTTTGCAAAAAAAAAAAAAATGTATTAAAATTTGCTGTTTAGCTATTTTACACGCTTTTAACAAGTATTAAAGTAGAAAATAATATTTTAATTTTTTTAATAAATTTTTATTATTTTTTTTTTATTTTCTTATACACCGCATATTGCGCTCTTGCTGCGCGACGTTGACGTTGCGAGTCCGCATTCAAAAAATGCACTAAAATGTATGTGTAGGCGCTGAGCAGCCAGTAGTCGCGCTGTAAGAGCGGTCGGTCGAGCATTTGTCGAGCTGTCAGAATGAGTAGAATTCCAACTGCATACAAACTACTTGCAGAAAACGCTGCAAAAACAACAACAATTTAAGGATAATAAGCGGCTAAAACTGGTAGTATCGCTGACGACTAAATATTTTTTATTTGTTGTTGTTGTTATTTATTTTTTTATTAGAAAATTCAACAAATTGCTTTCGACTCAAACTCTAAAAAATTCTATATTCGTATTTGTTGTTGTGCATATGCGGAAGTGTTGTTGCAATTGCAATCGCCCTCATGCACATCCACTACTGACCCATTTTTCTAGTCACCAACACACACTCAGGCGCGCGCGAGAAGCTTTTGAGTACCCTTAAATGCATTGCACTCAAGCGATAACACAGACAGCAGCTACACAAGCGCGCTCTCAGCGCAGCAAAGAAACAGTTATGTGAGTGTCACAAATGCATCGCACTTGCATGTGAGTTTGAGTGAAAGTGTGAGTTTTCGAGTGAAAATTTGAGTGCTTGAGTGCAAGTGTCTGTTTTTGAGTGACTCACTCAACTGCAAATTCTTATCAACTAGAGGGGTTGTTATGCGCTCGTTTGCCGCCAAGGCGTTGCATTCGTGGCCATCAACTGTCAGTCGCTCGAGCAAAAAAAGCTTTCGTTAGACCGCCAAAAAAGCTCTGGACTTGTCATGGTCACAACACAAGCAAGGCGGCAAGCAACTCATTGGCTACTGCGACTGCTTGTACACAATTTCGAATCTGTTGTGGAAGGCACTGGCGTGCATGTCATACACTTGGCAAGCAGTCGGCGCCAGACTGCATACCCCACCAAACCCTTCTCTCCGCTTTTTCTGCACTTAATGTCTTTATAAGCTATAAGGATTTCCTTAATATTTTGGCACTTTCGCTCTCACACTCTTCTATGTTTTTGTGTATTTTTTGTACATATCTACTATATACATATGTCTTAATAGCTTTTGGTAAATAGTAAAAGGGCGCACAGGTTGATTAATGCATTGGCTGCTATTTCTATTTTCTCCTTGTTTGTCTATGCTTAGTGTTGTTGTTTTTATCGTATTTACTAATTTTAGCAAAGCGCCGTCTACCCTACAATAATCTGCTGCATTTGTTGTATGCACAATTGTAGCTGCTAAATTTGGTTTGTGTTCTCGCGTATTTTTAGGTTAGTTCGGGTGCGCTATTACAAATCAAAGGTTTTAAAATTAATTCTAAGGGGGACTATATGTGTGTTTAACATTGGCATGCCACAATTTCATGATTGTGTCTAAATATAAGTGAAATGTTTACAAGAATTTTGCAGCACAAGTTGAGCTATTGTTTTTGTTGTTGCGCTAATGCTGTCAAATTCGCTTTTATGCAGTTACATAATTTTTATTTGCTATTTCTATTTGTGTAAATACATGTTTCGCAACACATTGTCACTCAAAAAGTGAAATTGTATAAGCATTTTTGCTTCCTTGTTGCTTAGAGATACATATGTGAAATGTTGCTAGCATAGTCAAAATGTTGCGAAACATAAAAACTGAGAGTTAAAGGAAAATTTTTTTTAATGTAAAGCATACTTAATACAACAATTTTTTTCCAATTCGTTGAAATAAATTTTCAGCAACATGTTGCTTACTACTTATACATGTATGAAAATGTTGCAGCGCAACATAAATGCATAAAATTAAGCAGGAGTGCTATAATAATGAGTTTATGTTGCGTAACATATTACGTAAGTATGAATGAAGAATGTGGTATAAATTTTGTGAATTAAAAAAAGAATTTTAATAAAAAAATTTAATAAAGAATTTTAATAAAAATTAAAAAAAAAAAATTTAAATAAAAAATGTTAATAGTTTTTTTTTAATAAAAATTTTAATAAATATACTAAATAAAAAAATTTTTAACAAAAAATGGTAATAAATTTTTTTTAATAAAAATCGAAATAAAAAAAATTTTAATAAAAGGATTTTATAATAAAATTTTTATTTTTTTTTTAATCATTAATAAAAAAAAAATTTTATAGCCATAAAGTATTTTTTTCGACTTATTTTTTCAACTCACCTTTAGTATGTGAACACTTTGATTTATTAAAAAAAAAATTTTTTTTATAAAAATGCACAGTTTTTGTGTTTTTTTTTTTGCTTTGTGCGCAAATAAATGGCAGTGTAGGTGTACTAGGCAGTTTACGTAATTCACTTTTTGCGAAATTTAGTAAAGTTTTTCTTAAAACGTTATTTGTTTCGTTGCTTTAATTAATTTTTTTTAATAACGTAATATTAAATTTAATTAAAAAATAATATTTTTAATTTTTTTTTTGTATTTAAGTTTTAAAATGTTTATTTTTGGTTTTGAAGAATTTTTAGACTGTTGTAAAATGTTTTTTTAGTTTATTTTTGTTTAAATTTTTTTAGTTTTTAAATAAATTTTTTTTGTTGTAAAAATTTATTTTTAATTTTTTTGTTACAATTTTATTTTTATAATAAAAGGTTTGTTTTCAGTAGTTTTATTATATTTTTTAACTAAAATATATTTTTGAAATTTAATTAATATTTATTAGTTATTTAGTATTATGTATATATATATTTTTTTATATTAAAATAATTTATATAATTTGTTTTTAAATATTTTAATAGTTTTTTTTTTTAAATAAAATAATTATTTTTTTAAATTTTTGTAATTATATAAATATTATTTTTTATTTGAATTAATTTTTTTTTAATAATTTTATATTTTAAAAATATTTTTTTAAACAAACTTTTTTTATAATCTTTTTTGTAAAATTTTTTTATATTTCATTTTATAAATATTTTTTGTAAAATAATTTTTTAATAATTTTTTTATTAATTTTTTTATATAAAATTTTTCAATTTTATTTTACAAAATTTTTATTTGCCTTTTACTATTTATCAGAACACATTTGTGACAAGAGAAGTCTCCATAATTCAGTTCATATAAGAATATTTAAAATATTTGTACAGTTCCGTAGTCCATATGAGAACTTGAATCCCCAAATATGCCGTCGCTTTTGCTTTCAACTCTGCAATTTGCATATCATTCGCTTTCACCCCGCTGCCGTGTGCGATTATAAAAGTATAACGCGTGCACAAAAATGAAACGGAAATTATCTTGTGAAAGTGTTATTCGATACCACAAACGTTGGGATTTTTACTTTTACCCGAATCCAACCTAACCTATCCTATGCACTTTCGTTGACCGCTAACCGTACCGCGCGCCATACACAATTTTCGAAACATAACCGAGCACCAGCAATGACATTCTAAAGTGCAGAAATGCAATGCGAAAAGCTGCGAAAGTATCTGCGGGCGGACACACAGTGCGACACAAGCACACACACACACACACACACAAGATCGTTTGGCGTTTACGTGGCGTAAAATGCAACGCTGGGCTGCAGCATGCGGGTGGCGGGGCGAGGTACATAAAGAGTGGTTGAGTGGGTTAATGAGCGTCGGAGGAAGAGGGGGTTAGCAGCATGTATATACTTATATACTGAATAGTCATAAACACTTATGTACATGTGATTATATAAGGATATACATGTGTGTGTGTGTGTGCATTAATATTTCTGTGAGTAGAGCGCGCCGCCTCACATTTGTATTTGAAGGAGACGGAAGCATTTTGTGCAACAGGGTACTATTGTAGCGCCAGCAAACACACAACAGCTGCATATAAAGCTCAAAATGTGACGAGCTGTGTACCGCTAGTTGAGGTAATTCGGCGCTGATGAGCTGTTATGCTAACTAGCTAGTAATAAGCAGCAATAATAAATGCTGAGAGGGGGAGTGGAATGCCAAAAATGCATTTAATAATAATTTCGACAAACATACACACACAGAGAGAAACACACTCACATACACACACAAATATACTCTGAGTTGAGAAATGATACATTTTTATAGCTTCCTGGTGTCCTTGCTGCTGTCAAATGCATCAATTTGCCATTTTTATACAATAAATTTCTGAAAAATTGCGCGCTAACAGTTAAGGGTCGCCATTGCATATGTTCACTATCACAACTAGGAAGTGAAAATTCTAATGAACTGCAAATAAAATAAACAAATAGTGAAATATGCCGTAAAATTCTGAGCGTATGCACAATTGCAAAGCAGAAAAAGGAAGAGCGAAGCGAAGAACGATTGGAAAACGAAAAGCCATTCGCTTTTATTAATGCAATAAAAATGCGATAAAAACAAGTGTTCATATGAAATTGTGAGGTGACCAGAGGAAGATTATTTAGGATTTTCAAAAAAAAAAAAAAATATAAAAATATTTTATATGAAATAAAAACTATTTTAACGATTTTTAAATTTATAAAATGAAAATTACATTTTTTATTTAACTAATTTATTTTTTTTTTTTTGAATATTTTCCTAATATAATCAAGTTACTTAATTTTTTTATCTAAATCGAATCAATTTTTATTTTTTTAATTTCTATAATTTTTTTTATTATTATTTTTATTAATATTTTTAATTTTTTTTTAATTTTTTTTTAATTTTTTAGAAAATTAAATTAATTTATTTTCATTTCATGTTTTTGAAAAATATTGTTTTTTGGAAAAAAATCTGTTATTTTTTAATTTTCTATAAAATAAAATTTTTATTAAACTAATTTTTTAATATTTATTCTAAAAAAATTAATTCTTTTTATAAATAAAAGATCTAAAATTTTAATTGATAAAATTTTTTTGGCAATGAAATGTTTAGTATTTTTTACTATAAAACGAATTTTTAAGAAAATATAAAAATTATGCATTAATTAAAATTAAAATTAAAATTAAAATTAAAATTAAAATTAAAATTACAATTAATATTAAAATTAAAATTAAAATTAAAATTAAAATTAAAATTAAAATTAAAATTAAAATTAAAATTAAAATTAAAATTAAAATTAAAATTAAAATTAAAATTAAAATTAAAATTAAAATTAAAATTAAAAAAATATAACTTAATAAAAATTAATTTTTTAGAGTTTTTTAATTGAAAATATAAAAATTAAAAATTAAATGAACTTCTGGTCATCCTCTGTAAAACAACTGCATTATAGCGCATCATAGCATTGCTCATCCGCATTCGGCGCTTAGAACGGCAGCGCATAAAAATACTATTTCACAAAGTGCAATGCAAAATATATAAACTCACACATACACACCCATACACACATGCATAATATTTGCTTGCGCATACGCCCGCTGCGTTAGCCGGTAAAAAGCGCTTCGCGTCTAATCGCAAAATTGCATTTGAAGGACATTCGCTGACGCCGTTGCGAAAGCACTCGAATATCAGCAACGTATACACACACACATACAAAGCAAATGCATTGAAATGCAGCCAGCAGATGCTAATAAAATCTAACATTGTTGGAGCGGGTGTCAGACAGTTGGCGCTGGTAGGCGGGTTGTGACAACAAATATTTGCTTTTGCGCTCGCTGAGAAGCGCAGCGACTGTGGCTGCGATGCGGAAAAGCGTTGCTGTGTATTTTTTGTTTTTTTTTTTTTTTGCTCGCACTCTGGCGGCTTTTAGGAAATTGAGAAAGCAAACAAGCGATTGATGAGGCGCGCGAGTGGGATAGTGGCTGTTGAATATTACTAAATGCACTACAAAAGCAACAACAACAGCAAAAATATATAATTGTATGCGCTCAACTCAATTAGCTGTTAGAATATATTTGTATATATTATACTAGAACTAGCGCTGCTCGCTGACTGTCAGTGCGTATGAGTGTTTAGTGCGAAATATTTTTATTTTTTTTTTTACTTTTATTATGTTGTTTTTGTTGCAATTTTCGTGTCGACATTCAACTTGAACTGCGTTGAGAAATGTGGTCGACTGTATGCCACAGTCAAGGCGCATCTGTGTGCATTTTTATTATTTTCGCAAATTTTATTTTTGTTGTTGTTGGTTTTCATCTCTAAATACGCAATTGCGAAATTTTTACTATTTTTCTTGTGCTTTAGAAAAAATATATGTTTTTCAATTTGTTTCTGAATTTCATTTCAAATTTTTTTTGCGGTTGCACATGCAACAAGTGCATGCAGCATACACATGTTGCAATTGCTAACTTATAAATTTGTTTTCCTGTTTTTTTATTGAATTTTTTTATGTTTTTATGTGCTTAGGACGACCTTCAATTGTGCAGCGCTGCCACCTTACTTGTAATATGAGTATGCTTTTTGCTTGTTTTCTATTTTCTATGCTTTTTTATGAGTGTGTGTGTCTGTTTGTATGCGTTTATGTGGCTTTGAACATAAATGTTGGTTCTATAAATAATTTAAGCAATTTATTGGCTTCTAGAGATGAGAGAAGGAGGAGAAGTGAAATAAATTTTATGTGGGAAAGTGAAGCAATAAAAGTTTAAATTTGTTGTTTAAAAATAAATAATGATTAAAAAAAATAATTAATTCTAAATTGTAAAAAATTAAAAAAATAAATACTCAGTCATTTAAAATAAAAATATTTCAAATTTAAATTGGAAAAAAATATAACAAATAATAAAACTATATTTATATTAATTTTAAAATTATAAACAATTAAAAAAATCAAAAAAATTTACACAAACAAGCCTTTCAGTTTTAATTTGAAATTTTTTTGTAATTTAAATTTGAAATTTATTAATAAATTTAATTAGAAATAAATTGACAAAATTATAATTTATTAAAAATAAATAAAAAGTTCTAAATTGATTTAGGAACTTTTTGTGTTTCGCCATTTGATAAAAAATATAAAAAATTAAAATAAAAAATATATATTAAAAATTTCGAAAATTTTTTTAACATGAGAAAATGTGTAAAAAAAATCAAAATTGATGCACCAAGTATAATTTAAATACAATTTTTTAGATAAATTAAAAAAAAAATTATGAGATAGAAAAAAGTATGAACTGAAAAAAAATTTAATTAAAATTTAAAATTTTTTTATTTAAAAAATAATTATTTAAACTGTTTAAAGTTTTTTTTTATTAAACAAATTTATTTAAAAGTTTTTCAAAATTTTTTATCAAAAATATTTTTTTAAAACTTTTTTCCAATTTTTTTTGTAATTAATCATAATTTTTTATGCAGAAAATATAATTTAAATATAAATAAATAATAAATATAATGATATTATTAGCAATAAATTTTTTTTCCAACATAGTGAGTAAAACATACAAAGTAAATTTTTTCCTATATTTATTATTTTTAACAATAAAATAATTTATATCCATTAGTCTAACTCAATTTCATTTCTAGACACCGCAATCAAGCCAGTTGTTAAATTTACATATTCACACAGTGCATACATACTCTAAAGCAATAGTTATTGCCTGAATGCATTATATTGTGAATTTGTTGAACTTTCATTATCAGTTCAAGGCCAACTAAGTACTGCTGTACAAATATTAGCAACTATTTACAAGGTGTGATATGCAAATATAAATATTTGCGGTGTGAAATTTTGCTAAAAAGTAATTAAAAGTAGTTGAGAGGATGGGGAAGAAGGCAAAAAAATTAAAAAAAAAAATTAGATATTGTTTTTATTTCTTAGATAATGTTTTAATTGAAAAAAGTTAAAAAAAAAATTTAATTAAAAAATTAAAAAAAAAAATATTTTTTTTTATTTATTTTATTAAAATAAAATTTAAAAAGTTGAAATAATAAAAAAAATTAAAAAGTTGAAATAATTTTTTTTTATAAAAAAATTAAATTTTTGATTTCAATTTAAATTTAATTTTTGTAAACTTCATAATTTTTTTTTAGTTTAATTTTTTTATTTAATTTTTTTTTTAATTTTTCAAAAAATATTAATTCAATTTTCCTTGCTACTTTTTAATCAATTTCTCACATTACTACACTCTAAAAATGCCAACCCTAATCTTATTACACATCTAATCCCTGCAACAAAGTATCATTGTGCCATTTGTTGTTGTGTGACATTCGCTAATGTCAATGCCGCTGTTAACGCACATACACATACAGACATTGAAAAAAAAACTAACGCAAATCAAAAAGCACAGCTAAACATATGTTTGTATGTATTTTTGCTTGCTTATCGCCGCTTATCAGCACTCGCGCTATTCAAGTGTGCTATGTACTAGCTCAAGTGGGCGAAAATACACATACAGACATATTTGCAATCTAATTTAGATAATTGTACACATACATACGAGCATTGCATGTGCGTAGTGCTTCTATATATGTATTTCAGTGTGCAGAAAGATGAGCACTTCATTTCTATAAATATTAGCGCTTTCAGTGCTTGCGGTATGAGGAAGCGTTTGTGCGTTGCGTATCTTATCAGCTATTTAACTAAACACTAAGAAAACATTGCAAAATTCTTCCCCTTAAGCGAATTTTATAGTAATTTCTATATTTATATGTACTTTTCAGGGTTTGTCAGCTTGTTGTTTCGTTTTTTTATGAATCAGGAAATATCATTGCGTTAGAAGTGTATACTTTTATTTATATAAATTTTACTATAAAAAATTTTACTATAAAAAATATTATAAATAAAAATTGTATTAATTTTAATAAAAATATATAAAATAATAAATCTTAAAATTTTTTAAAAATTATTTTGCAATAAAATAAGAATATGTTAAATTTATTTTATAATAAAATAATAAAAAATTAAATTTATTATAAAATATTTTAATGGAAGTTGATTAATTTTTATTTAATTTTATGAAGTATAAATATATTTAAAAAAAATATTTTTGTTGAAATTTTTTTTTTTAATTTTTTTTTTTATAAAATTTTTTTTAAATATTTTTTTTTATTAAATAAAATTCTATTATTTATTTTTAATTATTATGCATATTTTTTTATTTGTTAATACAACTAATGTTGAATTATTTTTTTCTTGTAGAAAAATTCAGTCAATATTATTTCGTCATTAAAAATATTTTTTTTTTTTTAATTTTTTAAAATATATATTTTTTTTTATTTTAAGCTTAGCATCATTTAAATCATAATTTTTTATTACTTATTTAGTGAATTTTAAATAAAATTGGCTACATAAGCTAACTAAACAGCGAGTGGACGCCTGTGTGCGAGTGCCCACTGTAGGTTACTCATACGCACTGCCATTTAGTGGATTAATTATATGAATTCCTGTCTAAAAATTAGAGTTTTATATTTGAAAAAAATAAAATATTCGCAATTTTTTTCAAAAACTACTTTTATTTTTTAAATATCTCCTGAGAAAAATTTGGTATAAAAAATAGACAATTTTTCGAAAATTATTTTTTTCGAAGCAAATTATCATTTTTAAATTTCCTTAAATTTTCAGCTTCCATCTATTATTCACCGAATATAAACAAATAAATTCGCATTTCAGTTGCTGTTTTTACTCATCGAGCATATATGTATTTGTTATTGCTATTGCTATTTTCTAAAATTGTTTTCCGTAAATAACCGAGCAAGTGCAAGTGCAGGCACACAACGAGACTGCGTAACAACAAAAACAAAAATAATAATAATAAGTAGAAAAAAAACAACAACAATTAGATATAAAGCTGTGTTGCACTTACATATAACTTTGTTGTTGTTGTAAGAGCATATGCTAAGCGAATTGGCTTTCTTTGTATTTAGTCGCTCTAATTTGTAAATAAACTATGTATACTTATATATGAAAAACGCTTGACCAACTGACCGACAGTTAGGCGTATAAAATCCTCTTGCATTACTCATATAAGAACATGAGTACATAAGTATATATATACTTATATATGTATATAATGCCACTAAATAGTTGCAAAAACAGCGCTTCTAAAATTGAAAATTTTCTGCACTGTGATATGTCACTTTTGTTGTTGCCATGCGGTGCGACAGTCAGCCACAAACGCAAGTGCGACAACAATAACTGCAATAAAAGAAAATAATTCAACTGAACACACACACTCACACATAATTAGAAGCAACAATTTGCATACAAATACTGAAGTGTGTGTGTGTCTCCAGACCCCCTTCGCTCCACTTCGCCACACATCTTCTCACTTGCCGCCTTTAATGACTTGTTGATTGCGCTGCCAGTTGCAGCTGCTGTTGCTATTGTTGTTGTTGCTGTTATATTCCTTTGTTATTTTTTTGCTATGCTAATTCATATGCGTTTTGTTGTTGTTGCTGGCTTTTTTGTCGTTCGCTACTCGGCGTGCATTGTGCGTTTTATTGCAACCAGGAAGCGTTCGAGCGCGCAAATGCAAATAATTAATTGTAATAAAAATAAAATAGAATTGCCAGCTAGACAGGGGGTACGAAAGGTGGCGAGGCGAGACAGTTGTATAAATATATATACAGAATACATACATATGTTTTGCATCTGTTTGTATATATTTACATATCTACTTAGTTGAATTATTTTGAATTTTTACAAATTGCTGGGAATACACTTGTTGCTAGTGTAATTTAGCTATGCAAACATATATACAAACATGTGAAATATGAAAAAATTTTGTTAAAATACTGAAGTATTGTCGTAGTTACTACTAATTGGGAAATGCCATTGAAATTGCATAAGGTTTATGCTTGATCATATATTTTTTTAATATATTTAGTATATTTTATGCTTAATTTTAGTTATATTTTTCATTTTAATTATAATAAACTTATACTCACGCACAACTTTCGATAAAAATTACAATACTCTGCGTAATTTTTGTAAGCTTACCTGAAAATAGAAAAAAGATAATATAATTAATATAATTTTCGCAAATAATTTTAAAATAAATATTTTTTTTTACTCATTATAAATTAAAAAAAAATTTTGTCTATACCGAAATTTCGGGATTAGTAAGTAACTTTTTCGGGATCCCGAAATTTTATTTATTTATTTTTTTTTTAAATAAACGTAATTAAAAGTTCATAAAATTCTGTTTCAATTATTGAAAAATTTCAAGATCCCGAATAATGCCAAAATAAATTAATACTATGCTGCACAGTTTACTTAAAATATATTCAATTTGGTAGACAATTAGAATTTTTTTTATTTTTCGACTACATTTGCATACATGCTACTCCATAAAAATATAGAAGCACTCACATATGGCGCGCTTGAGAATTCGCTTGCTTGCTGTCTATGTAGAAACTAATGCACTTCATATCTCTACTACATACATACAAACATACAAACATACAAACATACATACATACATATGCATATGTACTAACATATTTACTTGTGTGCACTTTTTCATAATAAACACTCGAAAGAAAAAGCAAATGCATTTAGTGTAGCGTTTATTGCATTTGGCCTTGACGGTTCGTTATCAATTTCGCATATTTACAAACGTCGACAGTGGCAGAGCTGAAAGCAGTGGCAGCGTTAGCGATAGAAGCAGCGAAATTACGTTGACTGGGCGCAATAGAGGTTTGAAGAGAGTTGTTTGCAAAAATAATAAGTCAGGTTGTGGAAATGTGGGAAATTTTTTGTACAAAAGTACGGAATGAGAATCAGAAAAATATTTTTGACGCTAATTTTGTTATACAAAAATTTAAAAAATAATTTTTTTTTTATTATAAAAAATTTAAAAAAATAAATTTTTTAATTTGAAATTTTAATAGTTGGGCAACACAAATAACAAAAAAACGAATTTTTAATTTTTCAAAATATAAATTTTTTTGGTAACCACTTCAGCATGAAAATGGACCACTTCAGGTACCAGTCTTATCTCAGCATACAATCTAAATTGTTAATTTTTTGTTGTAATATGCATTCAGCGCAAAATATGTATTTATTCGTAGATAAAATATAGTAGATAAGACGTGAGAGCACAACAACAATTTGCTAAGGGCTTATGTGGTAATATTAGCTGCTGTTTAGGGAGTTTGGTTATTCTACTTGCCTTACGATTTATTAATAAACAATTTTGTATAATTTTCATGAAAAAAATGAAAAAAATCAATAACCATTGTTCTATGCAATTATGAATTCTTCATATTTTTAAGACAATGCTTAATTTAGATTTGCCGGATGTTAAGCGCGTGCTTTCCAGTTTGTGATCGATGATGATGCGGTAATTATTATACAAGTTTCATACAAAAAAAAATTAATAAATTTCATAACTGCGATTAATAAGTCTGTAAGTGGCAGTTGTTGATGCGCAAGCTGTTGAGTGGTTCGAGCATACAATGTATTATTTGAGAAAAAAATTTAAATTTATTATCTATGTATATGCATATGTATGTATGTAATTGGTAAGTGAAAAAATGTAAATAATCAAGGACTCTTTATTCAAGTAACGCCCACTGTTTTTGTTGTTGTGACTAAGCAAATACATTTACGCTTTTAAATATTCAGCAATGCGGAAGCAATGAAAGTAAATATTGATTATTTTATAATAAGGTTTTTGTTGAGTTATTTAATGGCTGTAAGCAATATTTGTTCTTTGTAGGAATTAAAAAAAAAATGAAAAAAATATACCGAAATCCCGATCCCGTTGAAATTTTGAGTAGTTTCGGGATCCCGAAATTTCGGGATTTCTTTTTATTTGTTTGCTGATTGGTTAGTTGAAGCAATTGTAAAAAAAATTATACTGAAATTTCAATCCCGTTAAAATTTTGATTTTTTTCCGGGATCCCGAAATTTCGGGATTTTTGGAAATTTTCTTAATTTGCTTTCCACTTTACTTTTCCGTTACTTTTGCAAGTCTTTTCAAACTATGTACCAAAATTTCCAAATCCAGCCGCCAGTAGCCGCATATAAATTACTCAATAAAAAAACCAAAAAAAAAAAATTGTTTTTGTTTCGAAATTCATAAAACCGCTATTAATTAACAATTTCGCTTTTAAACTCCAGTTTAAACGTAATTTACCGCATTTATTCAATATTATTATATATATATTTTTTTTTAAATAAACGCTTTCACTTGCAGCGCTTTGATTTGTGCACGACCAGCTGCCGCCTACATTGCTACTCATTCAATTGTAGATATGTATGTATGCATGTTTGTATGTATATAATTAAATTTTTTACACAATATGCATATGTATGCATGTATGTTGATTCGTTAATTTGCATGCACTTGTGTATGTATGTGTGTTTGTAGGCGACTAAATGCCTGCTTGCTGACAACTCAAGGTCGTACGACAACAGCTGGATAATTTAATTGATTGTTAGCAATTTGTTGTTGTTGTTTTGATTTTTTTGTGCGCTCGTTTTTTTGAAGCTTTGCTTTTTTTTGTATTGATTTTGCATGCAATTTGCTAAGCTTGCAGTCATGTGTGTCTGTATGTTTGTATGTCAATCAAAATGTGCATGTTTTTATTTAAATAATTTTATATTTCTTTTATTTTGTGTTGTTGTTGTTGTTGTGTGTTTCGTGACTTTTGTTTGCAAAAAATTCGTACTTAACAAGCTATTTTCATGCTTGTTGGATATGAGCTGTTAAAAAATATTGACAACAATGCATAACAAATGGATAAAAATTAGAAAAAATATTATAATAAATAAAAATTAATTAAATGGAGATAACAAAAAGAAAAAGAAACCAAATTTATAAAATAAAAAAAAAAAAATGTTTGAAAAATTTTAATATTAAATAAAAAAAATTAGGAAAAAGTTATAAAATTAAAAATATTTAAATTAAAACATATTGATGGATATGAAAAAAAAAATTTAAATTAATTTAATTTAATAAATTTTTTTTTATAAAAAAAATATTTTCTTTTTGAAAAGTACATTAAAATAATAATAATAAAAAAATATGAAAACATTAAAAAATGTATAACAAACACATATATTGATGAATTTGAAAAAAAAAATTAAATTTTTTTAATTTAATTACTTTTTTTTATTTAAAAATTAAAAATTTTAAAATATTTTTATTTAATTACTTTTTTTAATTATTTTTCTTTTGAAAATTATATTAAAATAATTATTAAATATGTTTATATTTTTTTACTTTTAATTATATAAAAAAAATAATTTAATAATTTTTTTTTTAAATAATTTTATCAAAATATTTAGTATTGTCAGCTATTTATTGTAAAATATTATTTTTAATTTTTAATTAATATATTTTTTTATTATTTTATATTTATTATAAAAACATATTTTTTTTTTGTTTTTCTTTTTTATTTTTTAACTTTTTTTTTAATTTAAAAAATGTTTTAATTAAATCAATTTTCGAAAAAAATGTCATTCTAAAATTTTTATCAAAATAAATAATATTATCATATATTTACTGCAAAACCTCATAGCTACCTCGCATCATTGCCTGCAACCAGCTAACAACACTTATTCATCCAACCTAACACACCCTCTCTCGCCCCTCTAATGCTTGCACTTTGCCCACAATGGCGATGTCATTGACTGCAACACTTTTACTGTTACTCAACTTATTTTCGCAGCGCACATACATACCTGCCAACGTGCACAACACGGTCGACACACCCTCGCTCACCATTTTAGTACAAATGTTATTGCATTCAACCAACTCTGCTGTGCACATAACCTCAACACCAGCACTAGCACATACATACAGAAGCATTTACTCAATGGCCAAGTGCATTGTTGGCGTTTGCGGTTACGTTGCACTTTAACCTTGAAAATTACTTTTTCACAATATGCAGCAGCAGCTCTATTTTTCTTTGTTGGCCTCCTTCAGCTACGGCGGCGATGGCACATGCGCAGAGCACAAGAGCGGCAGCCGGCAGCCGAGCTGCTGAAAGAGCGTCGAATGCTGCAACAAAGTGGGCGTAGTGTGAGTACACTTGCTGCATACACTCGAGTATATATGTTTAACATGCATATCCTTCGAGCAGCTGCATAATTGGTCTGCAAGAAAATACTACGTGGCGTATGAGTAACCTCTAAAATGTCTGTATGTATGAGAGTCGTTGAAAAGCAACTGGCGTTGACTGCTTGACTTTGGCGTCAACGATGATGAAATGCTTATGTTTTCGTCATTAACATTAAGGGTTGCAGCCGTAACGGTACTGGCAGCTTGCTCGCTCATGTGTCTTGCATGTTCTTCGTGTTGTTGCTTTGGTGATGATGGCATAGCCATTGGCATAGGTTATGTCAATGCCCTTCTTAAAAGTGCACACAAGCAGGCACATATGTGTTTGTTTGTTTGTATTTGGAGACTTGCGCTTAAGTAAATAGGTGTGTCTGAGTGTGTGTTGGTCAGAAAAACTTTCGCTTGCGGTTAGCAATATGACAAGTTTATTTGCTCTCAAACATACATACATACATATGTACACCTATTTATAATGCAAATGATTTCAACTTCTTAAAAGGTTATGAGCTCATATTTGTGTTGCATATTTGCTAATGTGCATCTATTTTAGGCTCGTGTTGTGTATGTGGTTACTTTGTTGGTCAGTTTTCGTAAGTTGTGGATAAACTTAGACAGTTTTTGTCTTCGAATAGACTGAGCGCTTGAGTACTATTCTTGAGTACTAGTCTATTTTACTTAATTTCTTGAAGTGTACTAAGTGCAAAAATATTTTTAATTCAAAAAAATTAAAATTTTTTTGAAAAATAAAAATTATTTTGAAAATTAAAAAAAAATATAAAAAATTAAAATAAAAATATTAAAAATTAAAATTAAATTTTTTTTAAACTTTCAAAATTATTTTTATTTTTTTTATTAAAAATTTATTTAATTAATTCTTTTTTATTTTAATTTTAATTAAATCTTTTTAGATTAAATTTTTATTTGAAATTATTATTTTTTTAAATTTTTTTTAATTTAAATTTGTTTTCCTTAAATATTTTATTCTAGAAAAAAATCCTTTTCATTACGAGCTTTTAAAATTAATTTAGAATTTTTCGTTGAAAAATTGTCAAATTATAAAGAAAATTTAAAAATTAAAATTACAAATTTTCAAAATTACTCTTAATTTTTTTAAATTAATTTTAATTATTTTTCTTAATTAAATTTTAATTTTTAAATTATTTCTTTTATTTAAATTTTTTTTTAATTTAAATTTGTTTCCCTTAATTATTTTATTCTACAAAAATATTCTTTTCATTACGCGCGTTTAAAATTAATTTAGAATTTTTCGTTTAAAAATTGTCAAATTAAAACAAAAATTATTAAAAATTAAAAAAATTAATAAAAAATTAAATTTTTTTTAATTTTCATAATTATTTGTTTTTTAATTTTCAAAATTATTTTTATGTTTTTTTTTATTTTCAAAATTATTTTTAATTTTTTTTTAAATAATTTTTTTGTAATTAATTTTTATTTTAATTAATTTTTTTTTATTTAAATTTATTTTTTAATTAAAATTTGTTTCCCTTAATTATTGTATTCTACAAAAATATAATTTTCATTATGAGTTTTTAAAATTAATTTCAAATTTTTCTTTGTCAAATTGTCACCCCAAGCAATGTTAATCTTACAAAAAAGGGCAAAAATTTCCGTTAAACCAAATTTGTTAGTGCAATCAGTCCGTATCAATCACTTATAAAAACAACAATGTAAGCAAAAAATAATAATTTTTACAGTTAAACTGCAATTCGTAATTATTTCATTATTTTCTAAACAGCTTGTGACCGCAGCGCCGTTATCAGTTGTGCAAGCGCTATCAGCTTTTACGCTTTTGCTCAGCACATACTTAACTATATGTAGACTAATTTCATATAAGCAATTTTACACAATCGCTGTTGTTTTCTAGCGTCTGCTCAAGCCCTTTATTGCCATAATAATTTTTACTTTTATTACTATAACTGTCTATTTGTTCGCTTATCTTTGCTCGAGTGCATTTTCTTTGTAGTTGTAGTTGTTTTTTGTACTAATATTTATTTATTGCATTACAAAATACTTGCATGCTAAATTAGCGTTTCACTCGCCCTTTTTTTGTTGCTAATTCTATTGCGCAGTGAAAGTTGTATTTGCAAAGTACTTTCGTTGAATGCTGGTTTTTCGCCTTATCAGCAATTGTTTTTTGCTATTGTTTGTCTACAGTTTATTAGCAATTTTTTCACCGTAAACAATAATAGTTACTCAATTGTTGTTGTTTACTTAGCTGAGTGTTTTTTGTGTAACCTTGAATTCATTGTAAGTTCAGTTGCATGATATTTTTGTGGAATTCTCATTATTAACAAACGATTATTTTTAAACGATTTTCTAGTAAAAGCTTGTTGTTATATTGAGAACATGCTACATTTAATAGCTTCACGGGAAATTTTTATGTGAAGAATTGAAAAATATGTTATAGCTATTTTTGAAATAATAAGAATTATTAATTTTACATAGAAAATGAGAAAATAGCTAGAAAAATTTGAAAAATATTGAAATATACGTTTTTTAAAAAGTTTTCTAATAACTTATGAATTTTTAGAACCACCCTTAGTATATAAAACTGCTATTTCAGATAGTCTGAGCCTCATCCAAGCATAAAAAGTACTGTTTTCTGCAGTATTAACACATTTTAGTTAAGACACATACCAACGTCTTGGTACATGACTTGTCTACTTTCTGTATAAAGCCAAATTTTCATGAATTTTTGACTGTTTGGAGCAGTAAATGGAAGTTTAAACAGAATATTTCTATACTCTCAATATCATAAATATTGTAGCTTAAAGTTTCAAAGCTCTTTAGAACTGAATACGCCAATAAAATTTTTTCAAAACCATTTTCGAAAATTTTTCCAAACTGTTTTCGAAAATTTTTCGAAATTTTAAAAACTTTCGAACTCTATATTTGTGTGATTAGTAAGCATTATTGTTGTTATTTGCTACTTAAAACTGGTCAAAATAATAAATTTTCTATATGTATTACCCATCGACGAGTTCAATCAACTCCACGCTGAATATATTGCTATCAATAGTAATTGATTTTTCCATTATGCAAAGCCGACAGTCAACAGCCAAAGTCAGCACACACACACACCCACCCACAAATCGCTTCGGCTCGACTGCTGTTTCACACCAAATGTCGACGATGTCAATATCCTTTCGCATAGTATTTTGCCTGACACAGCCGACAACACTACTAATCCTGGTCATAGCAGACATAAACACATGCACACACACACAAACAACAACAACAAATAACAACAAACATAACAGCGTCTGCGAAATGGGTGAATAAGCCTACCACAACAGCAAATAGAGGCAGCAGCAGCAGCAGCGGCAACGTGGCAGTGTGGCAATCACGACCTACGACAACTTGAACAACATTTCGCAGGCACAATAACAACAACAACAAGCCGCCAACGACAGTAAAAGCAACAATGTCAGACAAAAAGGTAGAAGCGTGCTGGCGGTGCGGCTGGGTCTATTGCAGACATAAAGGCGAACGACCCTTTTCAGTGATGGCAATGCACTCGGTGCGGCCCTTTTTAGCCAGTCAGCCGGTCGGCAGACTACAGGCAATATACATACGTACTCATGCGTGTGTAAATATGTTTTATGCAAGTCATGTAACTGTTTCTAGAAAGCAAGAAATTATGCAACAATAGCCTGCAAAAAATTACAAGGATAACGGGATATGTATGACGTTGCACTCCACCCGTCTAGTCGCACCCATTTTAATGTCAATAACAAGCTAAAGAAAAGATTGAGCCACATTTTACAGGTGCATGTGGAGTTCGTGAAGTAGTTAAGGAGTTTAGTTGTAAGGTTGTGGTGTTAATGGAGTTGTTAAGGTTACACTTATGGGTGTGTGTCTTGGCTAAAAGTAATGAATGAATTGATTAACTGACTTAGTGGGCTTAAAAAATACTTATTTTTGTATTTTCTAATGTTGAATTTTATAAACATTAATACCATATTTTTTGCGAATGTTCGAAAAAAATTGTATCTTCGAAAACTTTTCGAACATTGAACATTTTTTTGAAAAATATTAAGAAAACAAATATAAAGCAGAAAATAATAAAAAAAAAATATTTTTTGAATTAAATGGGAATATTCGAACAATTTTCGAAACTATTTTGAAATATATTTGAATAAATTTTGAAATAATTGTTTAAGATGTCTTTAAAACTGAAATTGAAATGACAAATTATATGCTATTTATGAATTAAAAAATAAATTGTTTAACTCTCTCTTATCCCTTATAATCCCCTGACCCGCCAGACCCTACTAATAATATTATTCACCAAAAAATATATTTCCTCGCCACCAAGAAGCCACTGACATTCAAATTCAATGTAAAGCTTGAAAAACAATCCACCATAAACCACCTTACTAACAGTCAAGCGTCTGCATGTTATCCTTGTCAGCACAGCCTGAACCGCCTCACCACCGCACAACCATTTCATATTGCTTTAGCATCGCTTTTCGCTTTTATATCACATAAACGTGGCTCAGAGCTCGGCGTTCAATGACCTGCCATGTTTTCAACATCACGGTTGTTGTTTTTTTCTGCATTTTGTGCAAGTACGGTCGTCGGCTTTTCCGGCAGCCGCCTTACGCCACCAGCAATCCAATCCAGCAACAGCCAACGCATATACTTATATACCGTCTGGACTTCAGCATTCACTTGAAACTTTATTGTGCAGGATCGCTGCTGCTGCTGCGCTGCCAGCGTCGACTGTTGCCGGTATACACACCCAATATGGAAAGCGAAACAGGATTCATCGTACGCAAGTATAAAAGCGAATAAACTTTAGTTGTTGTACTCTAGGCAGTTGTTGTGATTCATTACCACCACTGCAAGGTGAAAAAGGAAGGGACTATTTTGTGTTAGCATTGTGTGCTGTGCAGAAACTGAAGTTTTTGCTGCAGTTGTTGTTGCCGTTGTAGCAGTGATTGGTGGTGCAAGGTCCTGCCGACTGGCTGACAGTTGAAACGGAGCTTAGCGCGCGCATTGAGTGAGATTGTCTGTCTGTTGGTTGGCTGTTAGCAGTGTTGCCAGTGTTTTCGAAAATTTTTGAGGGTGATTTTTGGAAAAAAAATTAAAAAATTAGTAAGAAAATTTTTTTTAATAAAAAAATATTTGAAAAAAATTTCGGCGCTGAAATGTATGCTTCATTAAGAGTTTTTCGTAATTATTTTTTGGGTTTTCTAGTTTTTTTTTTTAATTTTGTGTTTGTAAGCTTGCCAGCTACTAAGAAGTTACATTAAAATTATCTTTGCGCCGAAATGTATGCATTTTTTTTTTGACAGCGCCGAAAGGTATACTACGAATTTCTTAATAACAGGGAATATGTAACAAAATGTATTTTCAAATAGAAATTTTTTACGAATAAAATTTTTAAATATAAATTTAATTATAATTTAATAAAAAATATTTTTTTTAAGAAAATAATTAAAAATAAAAAATAAGAAATTATTAAAAATAATAAATTTTGCTTTATCAAAATATTTCCTCAGAATTTCACTTTTGGATTATGTTTTCACACAGTCTTCCAAGCAACATTGTTCCATTTCCCATCATTAAAAATAACATAAGCAACACCAGCTCTGTAACGGTAATGCGTTTCTCTGTTATTACATTTAGTCATTCATTGCCATACTCCATGGCAATCTGTGCCATTTCCACACCATTCCGCCTCGGTTTGGCATTGCGAAATGCAAGCACTCGCAAATTGGGGTGCACCATCACTTAGGATTGGTCTTGACTTGTTTGCGCTATTAGTGGTCACAGCCACCATGCGATATCGACACCGACACCGACACCAACAACGCTTGCAGCGCGCTGCAACAACAATGCCAAGTCACTGTCAGCACCAGCACCACCCTTTGGAATGCATGCAACACCACTTGATGACGCCTTATTTGCTTATTTCGCACAATCGACGTACCGCGCGCGCCCCCTACCGGCTGTCAATGTAAGCGCTGCTCTCCTTCGGGGTGGCTACATATATGTACATATGTGTTGTTGTTGCTGTGTTGTTGTTGACATCGTCTGCATGTGCGAAGGCAATGTCTGCAAAAGCGACAGTGCGCTTTTTGTTGTCTGTCAGCGACGTCAGCAGCGCTATAGCAGCGACGCAACTGCGGGCAAGGACCTCACTGTCGTCGTGTCTACGACTGCGCGCACACATACATACTAGACTGAGCTGCAGCTCGAGCGTGCGTGTGCTTGTGTTCGTAAAGTTTCACTTTTAATTTTTTTCAGCCATTCAAAAAGCGACTTGCTCTGTGTGTATGGAAGCGGCAGCAGCGTCGCGCTCGAAATGTGCCTAGTCGTGTGTTCGTGAAAGGACAAGCGGTGCATTGGCCCTGGCTACGGTCGATAAGGTTTACGAAACATGCTGGTATAGCGCTGGTCTTGCTTTGGTGTTGTTGACTATATGCTGTGTGTGCCCGCATATGACTGCAGCAGCAGCACCATAAAACCAACAGCAACAACAACACAAGTGCAACATATTACTGATTGGTGTAGTCATCACTTGTTTGTCTGTGCCTTTTGGTTCGGTTTGCCCGTTAAATGTGTGCGGAATCAGTTGTTGTGTCTTTCGGCTGGCAGTTCATTGAACTTTTGACTAAGCCACCGCTCGCTGCCATTACCAACGCTGGGGCTGGCGCTACCAACAGTTAAAGGATAATAACAACAAAGGCGTGTTGCAGTCAGTATACTCGTGCTTTAGCTTGTAGCATATACATATACATATGTATATATAGTCACAGAAAACCGGACCTACACCAAAATGCCGTCAGCGCGACCCAATGTGGCTGGCACTAGACCCGCATAACGGCGTTTGTGTTGTCGTCGTGCAACGCAAATGTTATGTGTTTACTGTTGTTGCTGTGCTTTTTTCGTGTAATTTATTCAACGCCGCCGTCAGTATTGGTTCTATGGAAATTAAATTTTTACATTTTTTTTCGTTGATTTTCGGCGTGGGTTGCATTGTGGTTTTTAATTTCGTCTAGCTGCCGCTTGTCTGTGTCTATTTTTATGGCAAGCTTTGACTTTTTAATGCTATTTTATTGCGATAGGTGCGATTGTGATGAAATTGAAAACAGAATTTTTGTTGATGATGGTGCTGTTGCTTGTATGAAATATGTTTGGAGAGATTTTTATGTTGAGAAATATGGCTAATTCTATATAATAGATTTTAAAGGAGTACATTTTTATATGATTGTCTGCTGTTTGATGTAATATTCTATCTTAGATTTCTTTAAGGAGCTCTATTTTGCCTTAAAAGCCTATAAAAATCTCTTAAGTGCTTTCAAAATCGATTTCTTATAAAATTACTTTGATTTTCCTATATTTCTCTATAGCTCTATTCTGTTTATTTATGGCTAAATCATTATTTTCTCATACCAAATACTTCATTTCATCTTAAGGAAGTTACCGATAGATGTCGTTGAGTTCACTTAGAAATTAACTTTATAATTAAAGTGTTCTTTCGTTGTGTTTAATTTGCAGTTTCAATTCGGGCGTATTAGTTGTATGAAGATATTAATATTTGGCAGTTATAATTTAGTGAAATATGGAGAAATTGAGATTATTTTGTCAGCGACATCTAGCCTGAGCTTTTTATAATAATAATGAGATGATAGTAATGTATTGCTTGGATCTGGAAACCTCTAAAAATAGGCAATACAACACTAAAATTGTAGACTTATCTCTATTTACATTATTTTTATATACCAAATAGTATTGCTATATAATTCTAAGCCGAAGCGCCATCTATCGGTCAAAGAAGAAATTAATTCCCAAGATTTATTAACTGATTTTAAAGTATTTTGAAGACTGAAAGAGCAAACAATAGGTTAAACAAGTACCGTAACCTCAATTTTAAAATATTTTCAGGGCTCTGAGAGTACAAAGTATATTTATAGAACCTGTTAAGCTAAAATTTTCGATTTTTTTTAAATTAAACATGAAATATTGTTCATAAATAAAAATATTTAAAACCGAAATTTAGGGGAAAAATTAATGAAGTTTCAAAATATTTTGAAAAAGGTAAAAAAATATTAATTTAAAAAAATATTTTTATTTTACAAATTTTTAAATTAAAAAAATTTAAATAAATTAAAAAAAAAATTTTAATTTTTTTTTTACCTTTAATGATTATAGTTGAGTTTCTCCATCATATTATTTTTACGTTTTGTTGTTGTTATTTTCTTAATTAAATATATACGAAGCTTCAGTTTCTGCTTTTTTAATTATTTTATTTTAATTTTTTTCACTTATAATTATCAGTCTTGTGTTCTCACTTAATTTACATACTTTTTACAGTAAGTATTTCACAAAAAAAATTTTTTTTTTTTTTAATATCAAAAACATAGCGATACCGTTAAATAATGTGAACTTACGCTAGACTATTTATAAGCTTTATACAAAAAAATATTTTATTTTTTTTATAAAAAATTCGTTTATATTTGTTATAAATTGTTTTTTAATAAATAATTTTTGTATTTTATTTTTATTTCATAAATAATTTTAATATTATTATATTTTAATTTTTTGGTTTTTAATTTTTTTATTTTATTTTTTATTTTTTTATTTTTATTTTTATTTTTTTATTTTTTATTTTTATTTCTGTTCTCACGCGTTCACACACTTTTATATTTTTAAACGCGATTTGAAAAAGTTGACGAACGCAAATATATTTCGAAAATATAACGGATAACGTCGTATCAGTTTGTTGCCGATGAATGAACACATTGCGTGGTATCTGCTGTTGTTGCTGCTGCTGCGACGACTGCGGCGGCGGCAATTACTGCTATGCTATATATTAGATATATATATATATGATATATATGTATGTATATATATATGTTTAAATGGCGAGTAGTTCAGCTGGTTTGTTTTTGTTTTCGTATATTTTACAAATAATTTTTGTTGTTGTATTTTTTTTTTAATTTTTACAAATTATTTTTTTTTATGATTTTCAAACGCTTCTTTAGCTCTCAAACACACACACAATGATTATGACTATATATATATAGAGTAAGTACGATTATACGACAGTTTGATTCGATTTGATTAAACGCTTGCTGTGACTTAAAATTAAGCTTATATTTTAATTGAAATATGTTTTGTTTTTTTTTTCAAACACTTCACTTAGTATTACTATTTTTACTATTTAGTACACCAAAAAAATTGCAGAACATAAAAAATTCAGTCTCAAAGAGATTTCAGCGGCGTTTTCAGTCTCAGTGGCCAGACATGACCTGCCTTACGCGTTAACATCCCGGTATAGGACTAAAAATTCATTCGCTGCGGCAATCAAGTGAAACCAACGATGATGTGCAGCGGCAAGCAACAGCAACAACAATAGCAAAACAGCAGAACAAGAACAAGAGTGTGCGAGTAAGAGCATGAAAGCAGTATGCAAGTAGTGTTGGCAGGAGCAGGCGCAGAAACAGCCAAGACACACACACAAACAGGCACTGTTAGAGGCTGCATTGGCTTTGCAGCGCCAAAAAACCGCTGCACAGCGCTGTAAAGTATGCAACGCTGATTTCGTTTCAATACAGTTCCGAAAGTGGTTGTTGTTGGCTGTCGTGGCTGCAACGCCTAAAATTATGCGCGAATTTTACTTTTTAACAAAATATACCGTACAAATATTTTTGTATGCGCTTGAACGAAAGAAGAAGGAGAAAAAATTGACTTTCGAGAGGGTTGTAAATTTCGCAGCGCACAAACGCTGTCTGCGTGCATTGTTTTTGTTGTTTTTTGTGCCGCCTGTTGTAATTTTGGCAATGGCACTTTGGCAGAAATATATAACGCTTGTTGACTTAGGGCCACAAAACGGCCACATACCAGGACTGCAACAAGAGCGCTCGCACATTGTCGAACCAATGGCTACCAATAACTGTTTAACACACACACACACCAATAATATAACTGTAGTTGAGGCAGTCCCAGACACCCTTCAGGCATGTCTGCTTGCGTTTGGTCAGGGTGCATACATTTAGGCGCTGGCGAAATTTGTTTTTTTCTGCTTTATTGGTTTTATTTGTTTTTTGCATGGATTTTCGTGCTACGTATTTAATAATATATACGTTTGCTGACTGGCAAAATGTTGCGCGCACTGGTGTGAGTAGTGATTATTTGCTCATAATGTTGCTGTTGTTGTTGCTTGGTAGCGGTGAATGGCCTTTGCGGCGCTTATGACGTAAGTTTATGTTGAATTTTGGAAAATAATAAAACAAAGATGTTGGGAAAGGTAATCAGTGCCGGTTTTAGCAGAAGATTGCAACTTTTTGAAATTCCAAAATTTTTTATATTTGCATATTTTTAGGCGCAATAACTTCAGGTTTTCAAAAAATGTTCGCACTTAGCAGTGTTTGCAACTTTATTTACAGTTTTGATGCGTTTTGAACGTAGAACTTCGAGTTTTCACAAAGTATAGCATACCTTTAGGCGCCATGAGTGTGTTAAAATTACTATAACTAATATTTTGTAGGCAATGTTGGCGAAAGCGGGAATTTTTTCTTTATTCTTCAGTTTATTTTTAGTAATCAGCAAGTTAATTTAAAAAATTGCCTACTTTTAGGCGAAATTAAAAAATAAAATAAAAAATGCCTACTTTTGGGCGATTTTTTTTCAAATTTTTTTAAATTGTGTCTCTGTAGTCATATTATGACATAATTGAGGCAATGATAATAAATTTCATCGATTTTGTATTAAAAATAAACTAAAAAAATAAATATAGCATACTTTTAGGCGAATTAAAAAATTGAAAAAATTTCAATACAAACATTTTTGAAAATATATTCTAAAAAATTTATTTTTGCACAGATTCTTAGCATTGAACCAACATTACTTTGTTGTTGTTGCAACATTAAATAAAATATGCAGAAATAAAAATAAAAC
Source organism: Zeugodacus cucurbitae (assembly GCF_028554725.1). Taxonomy (NCBI): domain Eukaryota; kingdom Metazoa; phylum Arthropoda; class Insecta; order Diptera; family Tephritidae; genus Zeugodacus; species Zeugodacus cucurbitae. Next base: position 58,165,317 of record NC_071669.1, read on the forward strand.
AAACTCATTCGCCAGTGCGACGACAGCTCAAACACACATACAAACATATAGAACTCCCTACCAACACCAACAACAACACATACACACATACAACATTGTCTGCACTTTCAACTTTGTTGCAAAACACCAAACGGAGTATGAGTTACAGCGCTCGGGTAGTAACGAACGTCCTTGGGTGTGAATGAACTGTGGAGTCGTTAGCTGCAACAACAACAGCAACAGCGAGTAGAAAAAGAATGCACGACTACAATTGTATGGAAGGCGATGACACTGGCCACAACAACAGCGGCAACGTGGCTTCAGAAAAAATAATGCAAATAAACAAAGTTGCAAAGAAGAAGCGAAAGCGTCTGCAGAATTACAACGGAACGAGAGAGGGAAATGAGGGGAGAGAAGCGTTAGCATATAATATGAGTACAAAGAAAAAAACGCGCTGAGTGGCAGACAGGCTAGACGGTTGGTGGGGATTTGATGTTGTAAGGGACTTCTGGAAGGTTGTGGAGTTTTTGCTGGAGGCATAATTGAGCGCTGGTGGCGTTATTGATAGGAATATATATTCGATAAATAATTTAAAAAAATATTAAAAAAGTAAAAATTACGAATTTTCGGTACTGAAAATATAGTAACTGTGAACCAATCACTACAATATAAAAATCTCGATTTTAAATTTACGAGTTCGAAAAAAATTTCGAGTTCGAAAAAATTTTCGAGTTCGAAATAAATTTCGAGTTCGAAATCAATTTTACTATTTAAAAAAAAAAATCAATTCAAAAAATTTATATCAAACATTTTACAACAACAACAATTTTGTTTTACCGTTACTTGATAAAATTGAAACACACTCATCATTATGACATCACCGAGCGATGGCCAGTGACCGCGCCAGCACTTGGCATAGCCCATAACCGTTATGCGACTCGACGCACTATCTACTGCTGACACAATTAAGTGTCATGCAACTTTCGAAATGCAACATGAAAATGAACTTAATGCCAACAAACGCACACACACACATCTCAAAACTCGAAATAAAAAAATATGCAAAAACGGAGGAAACAGCAAAATATGTGCGCCACGCATGCGCCAACGGCACAAGTCATTTGTCAAAGCGATTGCGCGTGCGCGGCGTCGTGATAGCACTGCTGGCGTCGTTGTGACCCGGAGTTGCTACGCGCTGGACACATATATATGCTTATGAGTCGACAATGTTGCACATCCGTTCGCTTTCCTTTACATATTTGTTGTTGTACAAAAGTTCTTATGTTGTTGGTGGTTTTTTTTGTTGCTACAACTCACATTCGAACGGTAAACTGCATATAAATCAACTTAATCATTGCACAGCGGCACTCATTTGGCATGCGTTGCACGTACGCGTCGCAGCAAAAGTTAGTAAATTTATTTTTTTATAAAGTATAAATAAAAATGAAATGCATAAAATTCACCGTTATTCGCGTTAAATGCATTTATGCTCGTAGGTGCGTAAATATTTAGCTGAAGCGGGCGCTTTTTGATTGACAAACTTTGAGGTGTGCGCTAGTGTGTGGTTGTGTATGTGTGTGTCAGGCAGTCAGTCAATCAATTCTAGGAAATCAGTTAAACAGAAATGATAAATTTATGCTTAAATGATATTCTATGTTCGAAAAAATACCTCAACATCAATTATTTTGAATATAAAATGTAGAGAAATATGAATTTCTCGATTTTAAAAATCCCGATTTTTTTCAATCCCGGAAAAGTTGAACCCGAAATTTCGGGATTCGAAAAAATATTTAATTGGAATCGAATACTATTATATCGATTTTAATAATTCCAATTTTCGATGATCCCGATTTTAATAATCCCGAAAAAAAAAATTCGGTATTGAGACAATATTGCTTTTTCCTTAAAAAAAAAAAAAATATATAAAAAGGCGAAAGAAAAAATTTAAAAATGTTTCCACGAAAATCTCGAAATAATATAAAAAGTGTATAAATTTTCATAAAAATTTCAGTGTTGAAACGCATCAATCGTCTCTAGCATTACTGCAACTTTACTCACATAACTATAGTACATATGTATATATACGCTTCTTATATACATTTGTTGATGTATGCAAGTACATAAATTAACCACAATAATCCACACCTGCATATGAGTATGCCACCGATCAACGGTGTCAATTGCGGCTGTCACTCATTTCGTATGCAAGACAGCAGGTTGATGGACTGTTTGGCTGCCACTATTTTATTGTCGTTGTTGTTGTTGTTGTTGTTTAAATGAAAAACAGTGTATACGCACATTTGATGGACATGCATGCCAAGCGGACGATGAGTGTTAGATGGATGTAGAACGCCGCCAAGAATTTATGCAAATTAACGTTTGACACAAAATATTAGTGGCTGCCACATCAAAGAGGAAAGTTAAAAAGAAAAGTAAAAATAATTTTAGGTGGCAGTATTTGAGTTGGAGAAGAAAGAGGTGTGAGAAGAGGGTGCTTGATATTAGAATAAGATAATGAAAATATATTAATTTATAAACAGAGAATTCATTTTTTGAATTCTAATTTTAAAAGTAATGTTAAATGTAATTGTAATTGTATTGGTATTCACAAAGGATTACTTTTTGAATTTTGATTTTACCTGTAAAAATAATCGTAATTGTAAAAGTAATCGTATTGGTAATGGTAATGGTACTTGTAATTGTAATTTTAATTGAAATTATATTTGTAATTGTCATTGTAATTGTATTGGTAATTGTAATTGTAATGGTAATGGTAATTGTAATTGTATTGTTAATTGTATTGGTAATTGTAATTGTAATGGTAATTGTAATTGTATTGGTAATTGTAATTGTAATGGTAATGGTACTGGTACTTGTATTTGTAATTTTAATTATAATTCTTATTATATTTTTAAGTGTGTTTTTACTTGTAATTTAATATTTTAATGTACTTGTATTTACAAATGTAATTATAATTGTAATTGTAATGGTAAAGTTAATTACTATTTTGTTTCAAAAAACATTTTAATGATTATTCTTTATGTAATTATACATTAAAACTTAAATTTCAAGAGTAATTGGAAATGTAATTATATTGGAAATGATAAATTTAATTGTAATTATTTTAATTTGATCAACTCAAGTGTCTTTTAACCTGAATGAAACCAAATCAAAACCGCCATACAACACTGAGCTGTGCTAATTTTATACTCTTTCACCATAAATATTCCGCTCTTTCACACAGAGAGACTCTTTTGCCAAATACTTGCACTTTGCTGCAATTCCCATTTGTTTTTATTGCTTTTGTGCTCCCGCTTTTTTTAGTAGCTCAAAGTCACAGTCAATGCACAAAGAGTCCATGGTTAATGCCATGACATTCATGCCATGCAATTGCATTATGAAAAAACAACAACAAAAAAACCGAAGGCAACAACAACAACAAAAAACTGCACTGAGCAGTGCAAATTTGCAGCTTTATGAGTGGAGTCTTTCGCAGTTAAAGCGCATGCGCGCCTCCAACACGCTCAAAGAAATGCAACAATGAGTTTACTCTTACGCATGCGCAGAACACCAATACTCTTTCTGACGCTCTACAGCGCTCTTTTCGCCGCTCTTCACTCTGTTTATTATGTTAACTGTTTCGCCGCCCATTGGCTGGCTGGCTCTGTGTGTGCTGTAGGCCGTACGCTGTCGCGCGACCACCACCACCACCGCCGCTACAGCGTTGGTCTCATTGCGCTTGAGTAGGTCGGTCATTGAACTGGCGAACTTGTTTGCTGCTGCTGCTCGCCATCATTGCCAGTGTCAGTTGTTGTTGTTGTGGTTGTTGCTGTTACTATTGTTGCTGTTGGCGTGCTCAATTTGCTTTGCTCGCTCGCTTGCTTTCTTTTCTACAACACATTGCGAGCTGTTGTTGTTTGTGTATTTGCTTTTGCAGCTTTTTGCTCTGCGCTTGTGCGCTCTTCCTCCACAGGCTTTGAAAGCTTATGGTTACACAGCCATCTACATACATTTGCATATTGATACTGGTCGCGAAGGCTGTCGCATATCAGTTGCAAAGGACATAGAGAGTTGGCAACATCAGCGGCTGAGTTGCAACAGAAGTGTGCAAAGTATTTAGTAGGAAATAAATAAAATTGAAGGAAAACTAATTTTAACGGAAGTGTTGCGCTAATTGTTTGTTGTTTTGCATTTTTATTTTTGTTTTTTTTTATATTTTTTTGTAATGGAAAAAAGTTCTCAACTCACTTGTTGGGTGTCATGCAGTGCTCACATACACATAACAACAACAACACATTGTTTCAGTGCAGTGGAGGATTCACTTGACGGCGGCGAGGCATTAAAGCGTAACGCAACGGCACACTCACTCACTTGCTGCCAATGAAATATTATATAGGAAGTGCACTTGTTGCATGTTAATGGCAATGGAAGTGTGAAAATAGAATGGGAAAATTATAATAATTTATGATTTTTTTTTCAGTGTGGCCTTTGAATAAATTAAAAACAAAAAATTAGAAAAATATTTTTTTATATGAAGCTTTGTGTGTGTTTTAGTAGGGTGTATGTTATATTATTAACGGTGAAAATAAATTTTTAATTAAATTAATTAATTCATTTTTTTAAGTGATCAAGTTAATATAGCATAACATTACCGAACTTAGCGTGGTATAACATAAACATAGCATAGCATGACTTAGCATAGAATAACGTAACATAACGTAACTTAACTTAACTTAACTCAACTAAACTAAACTTAACTTAACTTAACTTAACTTAACTTAACTAAACTAAACTAAACTAAACTTAACTTAACTTTAATTAACTTAACTTAACTTAACTTAACTTCACTTAACTTAACATAACATAACATAGCACAACTCAACATAGCATAACTTAATATGAATCAAAAAAATCTTATAAATTACTTAACTTAACCGTATCTACCAAAAAATAAAAAAAAACTACAACAACAACAACATAACCAAATTTTATACTCAGCACACATACACACACATACACACACATACTTCAAATTTGAACTGAAATTATGCTCCCAAACACATTAGCACATTTCAGTTGGCCAAGTGCGCTGCACACTAAGCACAGGCAGAGGTCATTGGCCGGTTTTGTGTACCTGTTGTACTATATGATTACACACACATACACACCTACACCTGTATGCCATGCACTTGTGCTTGCTTACTACTATTTTCCTTCGGTGTTTTTTATTTCTATTTTTTTTTTGTAATTTTTATTTCATTTTTATTCTTCTTTCACTGCACCACCATGATGGTGCAGCCACTGTTGCATGTGCATTGTACCGTAAGGTGTCTACGGCCGCCGCTGCCGCCGTTTGAAAATATTGAATTTCAACAAAGTATAGTGAGTCTTCAATATCAAATAGGCAAATGCAACAAAACAAACAGTAAAATAACAACAACAAATAAAAATATAAAAAAACTCATACAAAATAATGAGGGGCGCAACATTGAAAAAATGTTGTATGTCATGGCAGTGCGTTGATGAGTAGTTGGTAGTTGTGTTCGTGTGTGTGCAAGTGTGCGAGTGTCAGGTTTTAGGGTGAGCACTGCACGTTTTTATTTGGTGGGGAAATACAACAATAAAAGCAAACAATTCTATATTGAAGTTATCGTATATCATTAGTTAAATAACAATGGACAAATGTGTTGCAAGTAAACATAGCGGTAATTATATTTTAATTATGTGCTCGTATTGTTATTTAATGAGTATTTGTGTTGCTGGCTGCTTGAGTGCGGAGTGCGGAGTGTTGGTGGTGTTTGTTGTATTTTGTTGAAACAAAAAAAAAAGATTTTGTGATGTAATGTAGAGAAATAAAGTGGGGAGAAAATATTTTTTTTACTAATATTAATATTATTAAAAAATATTAAATTTGTATATTTATTATTTTTAACTATTTTTTTTATATAAAAATATTCCTTATATTATTTTTTTTGTAATTTCAGCATTTTTATAAAAAATAAATATATTTATTTTTATTAAAAATTTGGTAAACTTAATTTTTATATTTATATATTTATTAAAAATTTTGTAAAATTAATTAAAAATACTTATTTTTTTATTAAAATACCGAAATTAAAAGAAACAATATAAGAAATATTTTATATAATATTATAAAAAAAATATTTTTTTTACATTATTAATAGTATTTTTATTCTTTATAAAAAAATTAAATTAAAATAAAATAAATAAAATATTAAAATAAAATATTAAATTAAATTAATAAAATTGTTTTAGTATTTTTAATTAATGAATTTTTGACTTATTAATTAATTGATTTTTTAATTATTATTTTTTAATAATTTTAATTTAAAAAATTCTTTTTAGAATTTACTTTATTTATTCTTTATTCTTTATTTTTAATATTAAATTTTTACTTAATTTCGAGTTTGCTTCTTAAGTCTTTTGTTTCAAGCAATTATATACGTTGCTTTCGCATAATTCAAGTATACAAGAGCAACAAAAAAAATTAAAGTAATGCAATTTTTGTTGTATTTTTTAAATTATTAAAAATTGGAAAATAATTATTATTTTAAAAAATTTAGAAAAATAATTAACTATTTAAAAATTATTATAATTTTTTTGTATTTTTTTAATTATTAAAATTTGAAAATTAATTAAAATTTTTATTATACATTTTTTGCAATTTTAAATTTTATATTTTTTTAAATTTTTTTAAATTTTACAAATAAATAATTATTTAAAAATTATTATAAATTTTTGTATTGTTGTTGTATTTAAAAATTATAATTGTTTAGCAAATCTTCAGATATTCTTAGCTTTTATTGCAAATTATTTATCGTTTAATGTATTTTTTTGAATTCTGCTAAAATTTCTAGCAAAAAAACAAATTTTTTTAAATTTGTATTTAAGAAAAATTTGTAAAAAAAATAAAATTAAAAGTTGAAAAAATTAACAAAAAATAAAAAAAAGTAATTTAAAAAGTTTTTAAATATTATTATAATGAAAAATAAAATTTCAACACAAAAATTAATTAAAAAATGCTTACAATAACTAGAAAATTGATAATAACAACAAAAATTGTATAATTCACTGTTAATTAATGAATTTAAAAAAATCAGAAAAAATTATAAATTTCAACAAAATTTCTGCGAAAACAACAACAAAAAATTATACAAATTTAACTAGCAGCCACGCTATTATGCAATATCCGCTTTGAGCACACGCCAGCGTTTAAAATATCATGTCAAGCTTTTAAGTATGGGTGTGTTTGGCATTTGTTGGCTTTAAATTTAATGCTTAATGGCTTATTAATTTTGGCTATTTTTAACATTTAATTCTATTTTTAATTTGCAATTTTTTTGTTGATTTTTTTTAACAAGAAATTGATTTAGCGAACAACCTAGTACTATGATGAAATGAAATTTGTACGCTAATTAAATAAAAAATAAAATAAAAAAAATTTGAAATTTGTAAATATGCTATATTTTGTTAGTAAATTATATCAGAAATATTAAAAACTATTTTAAAGCACATACTAAGCTTTGAGCCACTGTATTATAGCAGAATATCAACGAAAATGTGAAACAAAAAATATTTTCTTTTATTCTTCGAATTCATTTTCATAAATTATTTTACTACATTCCGCCATATTTCATAAAATTATCATTAATTAATTTATTATTAAATTATTTAATTTGCTTATTCACACCTTGCTGCTTACTGCTGCCCATAAAGTGCCCATAAATTGCCAACCCAACCGCAGTTAATAGCAAAAAGTGTTGCTCCTATTACAGCACGCACTCCCCGCCACAACAATTTGAACAACATATACACATACAAAAACAACAACAAATACAAATGCAAGCCACAACTTAGTTAAGCGAGCACTTATTGCAGCTATATATATATATAAGTATATATATAAGTAACTTCATTTGAGTGTGTATGTGTTGTTGTTGTTGTCAGCGCAACAGTTGAACGCCCTTTTCACGGCAAGTGATTCCAAACGACGCGTCATTTCCCTCAACTCATGCACTGCACAGCCAACTCCTGCAACACGCTGGCCTTCTGCCTTCTACCTTATCGCGCGCCTTATTCATTTGCAGCTAATGCTTCTAACCACAAATGCTTTCTGCGCAATGCCATTGACTGCCGCAGCCAACTTGCTAGCCAACCAACCAACCAAACAGCCAGCCAGCAAGCCAAAGCTAACTCTATCTAGCTGAACTGGCTGCCTGCCTGCTAGTCGCCTGTTTCTCTGCCTATTTCTACGAGTCTAACTAACGACTGATGCGCGCGCCTACCGCTGATCTGCTGCGCATGTGGCAGGATGGTCGTTGCAACACGTTGTCAGCTAACTGCTATCTAGTGGCGCAGCAGCATTGCAGCCTGTGAACTGGTTTCATTTTCATGTTGGCATCTTCTCTAATGCCAAGGCGCAGCAAATGCTGGAAAATAGCGATGTACAATAACAAGAACAACGCAACAAGGCGTTCGCGTTCTTAGTTGTTTTGTTGCGCTTGGAAAGTGACTTGGTGGCAAGTTGTTGTTGTTGTTGCTACTGTATGTGTGTGTGTGTGTGTGTATCTCATGGCTGTGCAGCTGTTAGTGGCAGGTTATATATGTATTTATATTTGAATGTACTGCGTCCAACAAGTGGCCGCTTTAAAGTGAAGGGGAAATAAACAACAACAATAACAACAACAAAGGCATGCAGCAATATAAATATTATGGTGCAAGGTAGCAAAGACCTTCCCATAAGATTCACTTTTTGCTGACAAGCATGCATGCTTGTTGTTGTTGTTGTTCATCATCTTCTTGTTGTTGTTTTTTTCTTATTCCTTCTAATTCCTGCTGTCAGTGAGCGTGCATTGCACTGCAGTCATGTACCTTTGTGCCTTTGTTGATGTTTTTGTTTTTGTTGTTTTTTTTTGTTTTTATTACGCTTGCTTTTTAACTCTTCTCATGCCTTGTTGTTGTTGTTGTTGTTGCGCTTTATTTATGTTTGTTGTGGCTTTTCATTTCATTTCATCGCTCATCGACCGTTCGTTGATCTCTATGTTATGTGCGCACTGGCTGGCGTTCAGCTGGCAACGTGCAATATTTTGTGGAATATTTCAAACGAAAACGAAAACTTATTGCCCGACAACAACAGCAACAACAACAACTACTATTAGTATGCTCTTTAAAGGTTGTTGCAAACGCTGCTGCAAGAACGAAAGCAAGAATGCCACATTTCTTCGTGCCGCAATGCTTGTGGCCATGCCAACGCATGGCTGGCTGGCTGGCTGGCCGGCTAGCAGTTGACAGCAGATTTTCGGGATCGTTGCCACTTGCTGGCTGACAAAGCCTGTACTTTGCTGCCACACTTGACCAGCGCACTGCCCCCGTCTCTCGAGGCGACTTGTGGCGTTGTCTTCATACGAGGTAAATGCACTCTGCATGAAATGTGAATGAACGGCGTGCACGTGAAAGAGGTCTCCAAAGCACACACACACATATATACTTTCATATATATATATATGTATATATATGTGTTGCATGTGGCAAGGATGCATGCGGTCGTTGATCATGTTGTTGTTGATTGCCGGCAAATACGTTTTTTATTATTGTACTTTTATTATTATTGTTGTTGTTGTTTTGGTGTTCGCTTTCATTGTATAATTATATGCGTTCTTCATATGTTGTTGTTGCAGTTGTTGTTGCCAGCATTATGATTACTTTGTTCTTATGGGCACATATTTGTAGTATTTACCTTGCTGCCAACAGTCTACAACAGCCTACAACAAGCAACAACAACAAATACAAAGGAAGCTGCCTGCTTTCATCTAAAGGTGGGTGCCTGTTGTTGTTCTTGTTGTTGGCTTCGCTTATTAGTTGCTAAAATGTGCAATTTACGTTTGCGTAATTGCAATAAGCGCACAATTGGCATTTGTTGTTGTTATTGCTATTTGTGTAAGGAAAATCTGCGGAGTGTGATATGCGCCGCGCCAAGAACAAGTTTGTTGCTTAAGTCTTTCGTTATTTTCCTTCTGCATGAGAGAGGCTGGAATTTTTTGATTGCCACGCAATATGCACGTGTGTGTGTGGATGGAAAATGTTATAAATGACAGCATTAATAGTTTGGTATGAGAAATAATTTGAAGATAATCTGCTTTGTGGCACTGACTGGAGTCGCATGTGTCTCATGCTGGGAAATTGCTTACTAGCTGATGTTAGTGCCACGCTAATGGCGGCAAAAGTCAGGAAATTAGTTTTTAAGCGTTTGGAAATTGTTTTTTTTTCTACTTTTGTGAGGAAAATATATTTTTTCTAATTAGAAAATTTTAAGTGAGATTAAATTTAGTGGCAGCTGACTCAAGGCATATTATTTCTTGAATACAGGTGATTTTAGTATATAATATAGTGTTGAAATGACTTGCTAATGGAAAAAATATGTACTCAACTGCCTATAAAAGTGTAAAAATATGAAGAAATTTGCTTACAAAGTAACTTTCTCATATTTGACTGTCAAAAATTTTGACATATATGTCAAAAAAATTACAGCAAAATATAATGAAATTTTTTTCCAAAAATTTTTGAATCTCTAAAACATATATATATATATATATATGAACAAAATTTATTATTTCTTATAAAACATGAATTCAGCAAGTGATTTGTAGTAAAAATGTAATTTTAATGAAAAGTTTGACATGTCAAGTTGGCTTTTTATATATTTCTATTTAAATAGTTTATAGAAAATATTGAAATTATGCACTTAGCTGACTATTTAAGTGCTAAAATCGAAACAAAAATTTCTTAAAAAGTTAAATTTTAATATTTGGTTGTCAAAATTTGACAAATAAGTCATAAAAATGGCAAAATAAATATTTTCTTTAATAATTCAATATTAAAAGCAAAAATAGTTGTGAAAAAAAGTAATTTATTTATTATAATAATGCATAAAATATTTAAAATAATTTCTGAAATTTAAATGAAATTATAAAAAATATCGAAATCTCAAAATTTTTGACATTTTTTTATTAAAAAAATATATTTTAAAATTAAAATTTTTATAACAGCTATCAACTGACACCTCTAACGAGGCGTAATGTGCTTAAGTAAAATTTATTTTCAAAAATTATTAATGAATATGCCTTTACGCTGACAAAAACAACATAAAAAATTAAAAAAAATATATTTAAAAAAATAATATTAAAAAAAATTAAAAAAAAAATTACAAAATATTCAAAAAATCAACAGTATGCGCTAAAAATAAGCACACAAGCAAACATTTGTATGTAAATATGTATAACAATTAGTATATACAGTAAAACATGCTAGGCAAACTGGCTAATAGCATTGGCCGAAAATGAGTTTGACAACAAAAAAACAACAACAACAGCATTTTGCCAACATTAAGCAGAAGACACAAATGTGCTAAAGCCATAAAGCCTGCGCAAACGCCAACTGAATAGCAAAAGTCAATGAACTTTGCACAAGCATGATATACATGATAGATACATGTGTATATATATACACACCCATTTACCACTTTATAAAAACAGCCATGCCTAGCTATTGTTCTTGTTTTTGGACTTAATCACACCTCCCAATGAGAGCGTTGACAATTTGAAGCGTAACAACAACAATAAAAAATTATAAAAACAGCGGCAGTGACACCACCGGCTTGTTTAGTAAATTAACTTTTTTTGCGCTCTTTGTTTTGCTTGGCATATTCTACTTCATCCACATGGAACGACAAATTACGAGCATTTGCATGAAATTGAAACGCACACTTCCTTTGACTACATTTGCATAAATTAGCAAGGTTTTGAGTAAAAAAAAACAATAACAAAAAATATATATTATTTTGCAAACATACAAATTGGATATACATATACATTTTATAATATTTTTATAACCTTTTTCAACTTTTTTATCATCAAAATGTGCCTATGTGAAATTGCGTGTTAAATTATGAACTGCAGTGAACCGTTATATATATTTTTTTTAGTAATTTTTTATTATTCTATATTGAAAATACAATGGATAGTTTTACAGGAGTATTCCTTCATTAATATCTATTTAAAAAAAATTAATTTGCTCAAAAAAAGTATATTTGAGTTATGCACTTTTTTCGAAAAAAATTGTTCTTATTGTTTTAAAAGTGTTATTTTTGTTCAAAATATATTTTTTGTTGTATTTCAAATGAAATGTCAATATTTTCTTATAAAAATTAAATATTGAGTTATGCACTTTTTTCGAAAAAATTGTTCTTATTGTTTTAAAAATGTTATAGTTGTTCAAAATATATTTTTTGTTGTATTTCAAATTAAATGTCAATATTTTCTTAGATAAATTAAATATTGAGTTAAGCACTTTTTTCGAAAAAATTTGTTAAAATTGTTTTAAAAGTGTTATTTTTGTTCAAAATATATTTTTTGTTTTATTTCAAATGAAATGTCAATATTTTCTTATAAAAATTAAATATTGAGTTATGCACTTTTTTCGAAAAAAAATTTTTTAAATTTTATCTTTGATCAATGCAGATTTTTTGCAAAATTTCTTATTTTATTTAAACATTTTCTGAATTATTTTACTATATTTAAAATTATTATTTTTAATTTTTATTTTTTTACTTCTTTTAATAATTTTTTTTATTATAAATTTTTATATTGAAATGTATAAAAATTTTTTAATTATTAAATTTTTTTAAATTAAAATATATATATTTTTTTAATTTTATTTGATTATTATTTTTCTTACATATATATTTTTTCATTTCAAATTTGTTTCATACTTGTCCCACTGTGCATTGTCAGATTAGCCATACACTTGAGACATCTAACCAGACTATGATTATACAAAATGTACATACATAAATATGTATCGCAATATATAAAATACAATAAAAAATGAAACAACAACAACAAAATTGAAACATTCACCCATTTACATAACGCGACCTTGAAATTGAAAATGAAATTCGAAATGAAATTTAAATGTAAACAATAAAAGGAATGTCGCTTCGAAATCAAAGCGTTGCAAATTTATTGCTTCCATACAGAAACACAACAACAACAATAGCAAAAGTGACAGTGTTGTGTAAGATTAATATAATAAACGGAATTAATGAAAGCGAATTTTTAAGCACACAATTTATAATCGACCGTTATATTATATAGCGTATGTGCAAAAAATCAGAAATTATAATAAATATGAAAGTTAATAAATTAGTAAAATGCTCCAATACAGTTAGCTAGATTTATTCTCTATAAGCGCGCTACTGAGCAGCCGAAAGTGTTTGTAGGTGTTTTATGACGTTTTTTCCATATAATTTATTGTACACATTCAATTTATTGCGCAAATTAATTTATTGTGCAGTCATAACGTGCGCATTTTATGGCAACTAACGGCATGATTTTTTTGATTTAATGCTAATATATTTAAAATATATATTTAAAATATATATATTTAAGATAATTTTCCAAACAAGTTTATATTTAAACAAAAATTATATTTTTTAATTTCGAAATATTTTTCATAAAATTTTTTTTTTTTCAAAAAAATGTTTTCTATCGGTTTTTTAAATTTTGTTTTCCAAATTTTATTTTTGAAAATAATTTTATTTATTTTTTCTCATTGATATTTAAAAACTTAAATTTTTTTTATTTCGAAATTTATAAAATATTTATTTTCGATTTTTTTTTCGAATTTTTTCCAAATTTTCTAAAATTATTTTTTTTTTTTTGAAATTTTTTTCATACTATAATTTTTTGCAAATAAATAAATATTTTTCGTTTTTTTTCAAAAAAAACTTTTTTCAAAATTATTTTTTTTTGAAAATATGTTTTTGGATTTTTATTATTTCATTAATATTTCAAATCAGCATATTTTTATTTACTTCAATTAATTCGCGCCTTTAAAAAACTCTCATAAATATAAATTATTATTTTTCTACGAAATATGAGTTCACGCTGCTCTCATAACACCCTTTATATAACATTTTTTCACTGAACACTTGAAAATATTTACTTTTATTAGCTTCTTACCTATTTGTTTGCGCAATTACTATGAAAAATCTAACTATTTCTAAGCTACGTCACATGCTAGACACACTTAAACCCCCACATACAACTCATCACATGAATCTAGACTCCATATACTATACACCTATATATCTAAGCACCTTTAGCTCTCATCATTTTCATTTTTACTAAAATTATTTTGCTTATGTATCAGAATATATGTATATAGCTTAACTAGCTTCCTCACCCTCCTACTAGCGTCACAAGCTTTGCACCCCGCAGTTGAACTTATATCATACTCTGCTAGATCGTTAGCTACTGCGTTTTAACGCTTTCAACCCATACAAGCTTGTAAATATAATTGTATCTGCCGCTTCTTAAATATATTTGTATGGAATGATGTATATATGTGTGTGTGGTATTTGTTTATTGCCCGTCACGTTTGCTGTTCGGAGTCATTCAAAGTCAAAGTCAAGGTTTTCAAATGCTTTCAAACAAAGAGACTGTGGGTATTTTCTAATGCCAGTGACTGAGTGGCGTATATTCATTACAAAAAATAAAATATTTTTTTGTGTGTTGCTTTTATTTGCTTTTTGGAGTTTTTTTTTTTTTTTTTTAGTTTTAGATTTTTTACATATTTTTTATTGCTTTAGTTTTGATATTTTTTTAATTTTTTTTAATATTTTTTTTTTTATTTTTTTTTTAATTTTTTTTTATATTTTTTACTTGCTTTATTATTATTTTTTATATAATTCTTACATTTTATATTTTTTTATTTTTAATTTTTTTTTTATTTTTACGTTCCTGTTATTGTTATTGTTTTTGACTACGTCGTTTTTAGTGACTTGCTACTTGTTGTTCATATGAACACAACAACACAGTTTTCTGGTAAAATCTATGAGATTTTGGCATACACACATGCATTTAGTTATAAAAATAAAAAACAAATAACAACAACAACAATAAACAAATATAAATAATAATAATTTTTTTGCTAGCGCCGCCAAAACTGGTTTGTGTGGTAATCACCATTTTTGCACGTACAACAACAACATGTGTGCGCTTGATTTCTATATTGTGTATACAAAAAAAATTATAAACAAATCTAGCAACAACAACAACAACAAATGCACAATTGCACAACAAATTTGTAGAATTCAAAAAGTTTTCTGTCAAGCGCTTGAATGGTTGCTAGTATAAAAATAAAAATGGGTCATTGATGACTAATTGAATAACATTGAATTTTCGAGAATTTATTTTTGCTATTTATTTTGATATTATTATATTTTTTAATTTTTTTTAACAGACAGGTGAGTCAAGCGCTTGTTTTTGGTATAATGAAATAATAGATTTTTAGAAAAATAAAAAAAATTATTAAAAAAGTTAAAAGAAATAGAAAATAATTTTTTTAGATAAAAAGTAAATAATTTGTCGAAAAAATAGTTAACAGAGTGATAACAGTAGCGCTGTTAAGTAACAGCGCTTTAACAGAGCATTAACAGAGTGGCTGTTATACTCACTGTAAAGCCGTTTGAGCATATAAAAAGCGAAAAAAATGCTATTTTTCAACAGCACTCAATTAATTAAGCTTATATTAAACAATTAAATATTTTTTCTGTAGAAATACACAAAAAAATCTAAAATTAGTTGTTATGTAAGCCCTAAAATTAGCTTTAAAATTTATTTTTCAGCACTCAAGAGCATAAAAATATTTTTTTTGTAGAAAAATTAATTAAAAATTCAGCTGCTTGGTTGGCAGATGACCAATTTTTTTATTATTTTTTTTCTAATTTTTATTAAGCCTCCTCAATGCCTGATTAGTCATTATATAGCAGCTAATTCCTTACATATTTACAAATTTATTTTTTTTTTAATAAAAAATTACATAACAAATTACTAATTTGCTATAAAAAAAATAAATTAAAAAGAAAAATGTTAACACCTTCTAATGAACCAACACACAAATGAGCGCTACAACAATAGAAATGTATATATCTATATAATTGCTGTAGCAATCAATCACTTGAGTTCACCAAATGAGCAGTCGACAACAGTAGAAATAAGCATGTAAGCGAGAATGAAGCGCTGAAGCGTAACATTTATAACGAAAAGACTAATAAAGTGGGGAGAAGAGCTTAAAAGTGGCTAAGTCGAGTTTGAAATTTTTTTTTTTAATTTTTGTAAAATAAAATAAAATATTTTTAATTAGAAAAACAATATAAAATCTAATTTGTAGTTAGATTTATTGTTTTTTTCTGCAAATTTATGCCTATAGAGGGTGCCTTTGGTACTTAGAACTCAAAAAAAAAAAATGTTTTTTCCAAAAAATCTAAAGTAATTAACACCCTTTGTTAATTTCCAACTTTATTGCGCTGTTTAATTTGTTTATACCTCATCGCTTATGCAAAGCCCTTACATGCGTGCCACTTTTTGGTGAAAAACTGCTATTTTAGGTATTTGGTGTTGAAGTTCGTGTCTTAAGTCTTTTGTTTCTATGAAAGAGCTGCAATTTTTTGCTTTATACTTCCAAAATAACCTTTAAATTCTACAAAAAATTACAAAAAAAAAATTGTAAAACTAATTCCCTCATCTACAACTGTCTCCGTAAATACACTACCTACTTAGTCGCCACGTTTCAACTCGCCTCGTTACATAATACGGCTAGTCAAGCACATTCTGTGAGTTATTAAGCTCTTGAAATTAATAATTTAATAGCTAAGCTGACAGCAGTTTATAAATTACGCAAAAAAATAGTCACTTTTATTTTCACAAAAGCGCTAAAGACATAATCATTTCGGTTTATATATGAATGTATATTTCCTACATTGTTGCGCCGCTGACGTATGACAACTCAAACGCGGTTGTACAACACTTAACACTTCTTGTTGATATTAAATTACAATTTCATGTGCTTTTTTGCCAATTTATTTTTGTGTTTTGTAGTTGTTGCTTTTTTTTGCGCTTTTTACGATGAGCTCATGCGGTGCTGTGTTGTTTAGATGTTTAAGAATGAAGTAAAATTGGAGCTGACAGGCTTATTTTTTATTTTTAGAGGAAATGGTTAGATGAATGTATTAATATTTTTTTTGTGATAAAAAATTGTAAAAAAAAAAAATTATGAAAAAAAATTTCGGAAAAAAAAATTTTGTGAAAAAAAATTGAAAAAAAAAAATTTGTAAAAAAATATTTTTGTAAAAAAAATTGAATTTAAAAAAATTTAAAGGTGGTTATAATATCCAAAAAAATTTGTCTCGCAAGTAACTTTTTCGTAAATAAAAAACCATTTTCATTAATAAATAATTACTAAAAAATCTTAATTACAACAACAAAACTAAAATATTACATCCCTCAGCACCTAATCAAGCATGCAATCAAACATAACCATGAGAGTATCAATATTGTCGCCATTGAATGCTTTGAAGTTCGTGTCCAAAGTCTTTAGTTTGCTCCGTCATTTCGTTCTACGGTTTCTATATTGATGAATTTTAATTTTAATTGTCCTTGCTTTGCCATTTACGGTTGTAATAATTAGAAACGTTATTTATTAAGTAATTATTATGTGATCGCTTGTATTAAATTAATGAAATTTTAATGAGTTCAAGTCAAAGAAAGCAATAAAACAAGAAAATGTGGTTCATATTTTAAATAATTATTAAGAAATTAGACTCGCGAGATTAAGCATAAATTGAAATTAAATTAAATTAAATTTCTGCAAGCGAAGTGTGGTATGAAGTGCAAATCAAATGATAGAGATGCTACAATTTCAATAGCAGTGTTGGGAAGCGTGAAAAAAATATATATTGCAAAAGCTACAAAAAGTTTTAGTGAACTAATTAGTTGTATTATTAGAATTCAATTTGAATAAAATTTAGTCAATGCAATAATTTTAAGAATTTTTGTTTTCAAAAATAATTATTTATTATTTGATTTTTAAATATTTTTAATTTTTTATTTTTCTTATAATTATTGAAAAAAAAATTTTCAAAAATAGTTATTTATTAATGTTATTTTTAAATATTTAAAAATATATTTTTTTATTTTTCTTATTTTTTTATATATATTAATTTTTTTTTTTTTCTTCAAAAAATTATTATTTATTAATTTTACATTTAAATATTTTTAAAAATATTTTTTTATTTTTCTTATGTTTTTATATTTATTAATATTTTTTTTCTTCAAAAAATAATTATTTATTAATTATATTTTTTTAATAATTTTAAAAATACTTTTAAATTTTTTTTTTATTAATTATTTAATTTTATTATTTAATTTTTTTTTAATTTTTTCATATTGAATTTTTTCTTTTCTCGCACCTTCTTTCGTTCTACTCTAGCGTTATTATACTCTCTCCTTTCTCGAAGAGAGTATTTGCTAATAGGCTGATTAAGCTTTCTCGCACCCACTTGGTGTCATGGAAAATTCTAGCAAGAGGCTTAGGCAAGTAGAATTGAGAAATAAACATTTCTTAGAAGTTTGACAACGAACGAAAAAAAAAAAATAAAAAAAAATTTATTCTGATAATTAAAAATAATAATAACAAAGAAAATTATAATATTCACCAAATAAATATTTAATAAACAAATATGTTACTTTAAAATTCCTTCAATTTAGAATAAAAGAAATCATAGCACTTTGTGAAAAAAAAAAATTTAAAACAAAATTTAATTTAATTTTAAAAAATAAATTAAATTAAAAATAAATTAAATTAAATTAAAAAAAAATATATTTAAAAAAAATTAATTTAATTTAATTTTAACTTTTAGTTAATTAATTTTAAGTAAATTTTTTTCCTAACTAAATTATTTTTTAGCTTAATTTTTTTTTACATAACGGGATAATTATAAAAAAAAAATATTTATTAAAAATAAGAAATATATAATTTAAAAAGTTTTTTTTTTATAATTTAAATTTTTTTATTATTTTTTATATTTTCAAATAAAAATTTCCACTTACCAAATATCAAATCAGCATTCTTGTAATCCTCTTCATAATACTTCAGTCATAATACAAGTAATCCAATTATATTAGTGATGTATGTGTATGTGTGTTACTGCAGCTAATCCATTAACTGAAAACTCCAATTAAAAACGCCAACGACAATTAGCATGCAACAATATGCTTGTATGTATGCTTGTTTGCATGTGTATGTGTGTGTGCACTTATTATTCGCAGTGTATTTGTAACACACTTGTATTTGTGTGCTTGCTGAATTTTTGCGCAGTAAAGCAAGTTGTTGTTATTGTATTTCAATGATTGTGGCACTAACACTGTTAAGTTTATTTTTTTCACACTTTGTTGTTGTTTTTTATATTATTTTTTAATATATATTTATATTATTTTTAATTTATTTAATTTTTTTTATTAAAAAATTTTTTTTTTTGCTTAGAACTTTTGGTTTTCCTTCACAATTTGCTTGTTATTGAACTTATTGCGACTAAAATGCACTTAAATGCTGCTTAACTTAGGCGTTTAATCCAATAAATGCAGTCTTATGGGTTAACAATTTAACAACTAATTAACTAATTTTGCTATGATTTTTATTATTAAACTTAAATTTTATTTTTCTCTTCTTCCTTTGCTGTTTTGCAATTTTTTGTCACTTCATTTTTTCATTTCTTACACAATTTTCTGCAATTTCTCGCATATAACATATTTTGCTGGTGTTGTTGCAAATTTGTTGTTGTTGTTGTTGTTGTTTTTTTCTCACACCAGTTCACCAATTACATTTTCACAGTTAACTTTGCACGCAAATCATTTTTTCATGTTTTTGTTGTAATTAAATTTTTGTTGTTGTAATTTCAATATTTTTTGTTGTTGTAAAATTTTCCAACCTTTCCACGCAACTATTCTAACCAAACTAAGTTGCTTATTGCCAACACTTTTCTTTCGCGCACTCACAGCAATTTCAGTTGTTGTCTTCTTATTCTTTTGCTGCTGCTGCTGCTGCTGCTGCTTCTTCTTCTTTTCGTTATTTCTTTACGACAACAAAACCGCATAGCCAGTATATATTCTAACAGTTGCTGACTTATAGTTAGCACATTACTAGTTGGTATCTATCTATCTAGACTCGGGCAGTCAGTCAGTGAAATGCTCTTACGAAACCGTGTCTCGATCGTATTGTTGCTTGCGGAAAACTGAATCACGGATGAGTCGCAGCGCCACATCAATGTCATGGGCATACAGTTGTGAACGTACTAAGCGCACGCACACACACACACACACAGACACCAATGCGGTATTAAAATCCGCTCAGAATAAAAGACACACAGGCTAAAGCTGAGCTCGAGCTCGAGTTCGAGTAGAATTTCTGAGCGCTACTCCAGCCAAACAGCCAGTCAGTCAGCCAGTTAGTGTTGGTTGTGTTGGCACCTGAAAGTCGTTAGCGGCAGTTAGTTACGAACACATACGAGCCCACACACACACACGCCTACAATTGCGCGCAAAGAAAATTCTGATAAACTCGCTTAACTCGCGGCCATGACAGTGACAGTGGCCAGAGATACACTAGCATGCCTATCTGCCTGCGCATATGTGTGAGTGTGTGTGCATAGCACTCAAAAACGCGATCGGTTTTATGGCATTCTAAGTGTGCTCGTAACTCAACGAAAGCAGCAGCAATTCATCATCCATAGCAAAGCCTAATGGCGCTCAGCGCTTGAGTCGCCTGTGACTCTTTCTTTCTACCAAATATCGCAGAAGATTTGAGCTGATCTCTTTTAATTGCCTTTTACCTATTCATTCGCCAGCTATAAAATGCCCTCGCTGGCGAGGCGAAAGAGAAATTCTATGAAGAACGCGCTCACAACACTCTTTCAGATTTTGTATACCTATGTACTCACACAGGTGTCTTAGAATCACAGAAGATAACAACAACAAAACAACAACTTAACTCACTTACATGCCTCACACTTAGCTGAATCGCAAATCTCACTCAAAGCAAAGGTTCTATCCACACACACACACACACTTACACTCATTTACTTTCACATAGTCACTCACGCTCCGTAGCACTCATTGTAGTATGTCTAACAATTGCTTTTACCTGTCCGTATCTCTGCTGTGTTCTAAGTATGAATATACCTCTAATTTACCACTCGCCGCTCAAATTGAGCATGAGAGCGTAAAATTACAGAATTCATGCGCTGTGTTGATTGGCTGTTGCGGCTAGCTGTGGCGAATCGGAATTCCCGTTTGCCGTCTGCCATTCTCGTCCATATGTGATCGTACATATGTACATATATATGACAGTTCTGACGATGATTCCCGATTCCCGAAACTCAATTCCTATTGTGACTGTGTTATTGTCATTGTTCTTGTCATTGACGTGTGTGGATCAGTTGTGTTAGCGCTCGAAGTGTTGGCGCGGCGCTTAACTGAAGATAAACTATTAACTAATGAATACTAGCTTTCATCACGGCCACTGGCGTAGCTTTAGGCGCGTCTTTTGAAAGGAGGTTCTTGTTCTTCTTTGCTTGCTGAAAGCTTTACTTGTAACTTGTTGTTGCGCTTAAGTGTTTACCTTAACCTTAAGAAGTTTTTATTGATTCCCTTCAACAACGTATTAAACGTTAGAAACTATAAACCAGCATTCTAACTGGGGATCGATTTCTTAATACTTTTTTAACCTTAAACAATTTATATTCACTGATAATAAATATCATAACTCGCTTAAAACTATTTGAAGTTCATCGGTTCTATTCTAATTATTGCCCTCCTTCTGACCTTAAGTTCGCTGAATCGAAAAGGTGGGTTATAACTCAATATAATCGGTATATATTATGGGATGGAAAAATGGTTTTATATACCTATTTAAAAATTCTGGAACATAAATATTGTTCTGAGATCTGTCATCACAAATAATCGGTTATAGCGAGCTGGCGACATCCTTTTTGGTGATTTATCTTGGAGGTTAAGTTAGATAACGCTTGAAAGAACAACCTGAAATTGGCAATAAAGTCACTTTAGACGTCTTTTTGATCTCTTAAATGGTCAGTCAGATGATCGATACTGAATAGTGAATTTTTTATTAACCGAATTAGCGATTCTTTAATGATCTTTGAAATTTTCTAACAAGGTTATTGGTGTATTTGTTATCAGAAAAAGAGTTCCACAAAACCGTTTTAAAAGAAAAAGTAAATCTCCCCCATATTTACTGGATTTGATAGCACCTGTGTCCAATATCTGCCAAATAAAGGTATATGAATAAGAAAGCCTAAAGAAAAAGTAAGTAAGCAGATCTCAATTGTACTGGCACAATATTTTTCAAGAGTCACCTGTTATTATCGATATTGTCGGTTGTAAACATGTGTGCGGCATCTTCAAGCCTGGAAAAAGAAGCGAAACAAATGGGTCTAGTAGTGAACGAAGTACCTCCTGACATCATGCGAAGGATCTCAGCGGTTAGGAGAGCACGTCACTGTTGACAATAACAACTTCGAGTAGTAAAAGACTTCGTCTAGCTAGGTTCCAGCATAACCTCCAACAACGGCAAATGCCGCGAAATCAATCTGAGGATCACTATTGCCAACAGGTGCTATTAGGGGCTCACTAGGCAATTGAAAAACAGAGCCCTCTCTAGCAAAATCAAAGAAACGCTCTATAAGTGAATCATCATACCCGTCCTGATGTATGGCGCGGAAGCATGAACGATGTCGAATAAAGATGAGCACACCTTAGGAGCGTTTCAGAGAAAAGTCTTCCAAAAAATTATGGCCCGCTACGTGTAAGAGTAGGTGAGCTTCGGATTTGCTGTTATGACAAGCTTCGGTGATATGGACATAAAAATACAGCGGTTCCGCTGGCTTGGGCATATCACGCGAATGGAAGAAAACACTCCAGCACGAAAAATACACGACACGGTACCCACTGCCGGCCGATGAAGAAAAGGACGTCCGAAACTCAGGTGGAAGGATCAAGTAGATGTGGACCTGGCGAAGCTGGAAATCCCCAAATGGGACCGTCGTGCTTCGGACCAATTCAGAAACGACTGCCGAAGGCTTATGGACGCGCCCAAAACCGACACCCGGTTGTAGTGCCAAATTGATGTTGATGAAAGTAACATATAATACATGAAAATGAGTTCTGTTAAAAGTATAATTTACGAAAAAATCAACTAGAACTCTGGAATTTGACAAACATTTATTTCCTATTATTTCTAATATATAAAATGAATGATATATAAATACTTTTACTTGTCAGTGCAGGCCGAATAATGCCAACAAGACTTTAAAAAGTCTACTATATGCGGAACATCCTGAGTTTTCAAGTTTGATACCAGTAACACATTAACACAAGCGATGAATCATAGTCTCAAAAAGACACTTTTTGAATCTTGACTGAAATTTGGTAAATTAGTTAACCACCTTGGTTATTTGATTTGACTTCACTATACTACTTTACTACTTTTTGGGAGGATATATGTATATCAAGTGGAATTGGATACGCTAAAAAGGGATGGAATTGGATCAAGAGACCACTTAATACGAAATCCATAAGTCTATAACTCTAGATTCTATATATATTTATCAATTTAATGGCTACTAGAGAGTTTGCTTCGACAGTCGGTTCTACGTAAACGGAATAGAAACGGATTTTTATACCCACAAGGACTGCCGATTCGGCAGCAATCCTCCAAATTATATCGGAAATATTTCCTTTTGCTGCAACAACAATAACGCGTGCTATTAAAAATATACTTGCATCTGCCATTATTCCTGGTTCGACCGAAATATTATTGATGAGCGCCAAATAATAAGGACGGCATAAAAAGGAAAACGGTTTTATGGACTCGTCTACTTAAGAAATGAAAATAAATATTTAGAATTACATTTGTAATGATATTTGTAACTCATTAAACAATTGAATTCCTCTCTTCACTACTCTATACCATATTTACCAACTTTCATTTGCCATTTCTTTCGCAAAAAAAATATAAAAATAAAAATTTAGAACAATTCTGTAATTCGAGCATAACTAAAGAAATATTTAGACTACTATTTTTGGCACTTTAATCACTTTCATTGAAAGGCATGCTTAGGCGGCAAAAATGTGCGAGTGCGAAGAGTGGCCATATTAAATGGTCGGAAATAATAAATGGTTAACAAAAAGTGTTAAATGATTATGAAAAGAGGCGAAGAATGGAGCGTGGCGGAGCGAAGTAACAGAAGAAATGTGAGCACACACAGCTACTGCGAGTTCGTTGGCCGCAAATTAAGCTGGCACTTGCTGGCTAACCGACTATTTGACTGACTGACGGACGAGTTGACTACTTCATGAGGCGGTTCGTGGTTTTTGGTAAGTATTAGCCACCATCCGATACAAAACGAGCATGGCTGAAACGACGATATGGCCATATGGCATTCATAGTTAACCAACGACGCTTAACGAAGCTATGCACGAGCTTAAGCACATTAGCGCGGCGCAGATGCGTCTTCCACGACGTTGGACGACGTTTGTGAAAGGTAAGCTAGAACTCAGTGGCACTACCGAGTTTGTTGTGGCGCCCAGCGCAGCCTTCAAAGCACATACAACAAACTTTTTAATGGGCGATCACATTTAAACTGGCCTTTTGCACGCTTGGTGGGGAAGCGCACATCATTCATGTAAAAAATAGGCGCTAATAATGCTTATGGCGGCCATCAATATTTTGTTCATAGGAGCACTGCAATTAGCTGGAAAAAGAGAAAAATTAGCTGCCTGATTCTGTAGGTTCTTTGAAGAATTTCCTAATTTGCGGTTGGGTGGGAGCCACAGAGGCTCTTTTTATTCGTTGCACCGTTGTTTTATGAATATACATTATTCTTGCTCTTTATGTTTCTCGTTAGTGTTCTTTCACTTAATATGTGGAACATTTGTTATTATTTTTCCTGGAATCGTTGGAATATATAGTTTAAAAAGTTGATATAAAAGAGAGTTATAGTTCAGTTAGCACTCCAATGTGTTTTTTCGGAATACTTTGGGTTCAGAAGTTTAATAATTTTATCTTTTGAAAAATTTAGAACCCTTATCTGCATAAATATCCATACAATGGAACCATCCAGAAATCGCTTCAGCTGATATATTATGTTGCTTTTTTGCTCTTTATTCAATGCTTTATAAAAAGTGTTACAGTGATCGGATTTAGTTCAAATATGCGTTATATTTCGTTCGATAATATAATTCCATCTAGACGGCAACTTCATACTTCCCCCTCGTAGAAGCCCCACTCCTGTTTTGAGAAGAACTCGGACAGCCACTTATCACAAGCTTTTTTGTGTTCAACTTTATACCACCGAGGGCATTTGCCATGGACAGAAACAGGTGGTAATCACTTAACGCTATGTCCGGATTATACATATGGTGGGTGCTATAAAACCTCCCATCCGAGCCACGTAGCTTCTGAAGAGTCATCAACGAAGTGTGTGGTCTGGCCTTGTCGTGATGGAACACTACACCCTTCCTGTTGTCCAATTCCGGAAGCTTCTGGTCGATTGCCTGCTTCAAGCGGTCCAGTTGTTCGCAGTAGATGGTAGAATTAAGCATCTGGTCATATGGGAGCAGCTCATAGTGAATGATTCCCTTCCAATCCCACCAAACACACAGCAAAACTTTCTTGGCCGTCAATCCCGACTTGGCCAATGTTCGGGACGATTCACCGGCCTTCGACCACGACCGTTCTCGCTTGATATTGTCGTATGTGATCCATTTTTCGTCGCCAGTCACCATCCGCTTCAAAAATGGGTCGAGTTCATTCCTTTTCAGTAGCATATCGCAGGCGTTGATTAGGTCCAGAAGGTTTTTTTGCGTCAAATCATGCGGCACCCAAACATCAAGTTTTTTTGTGTATCCAGCCTTCTGGAGATATTTTAAAATGGTTTGGTAACTAACTCCCATCTCCTGGACGATGTCACGAGATGTCACATGTCGGTCTAAATCGATGTTGTCCATGATTTGATCGATATTCGTCGTCACAGGTTTTTCGCCAGCTGGCTTATCCATGGTGTCGTTTCACCCGCTCTGAATCGTCGAAACCATTCCCCCGCTGTTCGAAGTGATAGAGTACCATCCCCCAAAACAACATTTATCTCCCGGAACGTTTCTCTAGCGGATTTACCTTTAACGAAGGAAAACTTTAAAATAGCGCGAATTTCGGCGTTAGTGAACGCCATATTTACACGTCTATAACTGTTGAACGCAATATCCAAACTAATCATGCATAGCGTCGTATTGTAGGTTATGTCAAGACTTTACAAAGGCACTGAAGACGTAATTCCCACCTATTTTATTTTTCGGTCTTTTAAAGCTTTTTCTTTAATGAATATCTGTTTAAACTTGTAACAACATCTCATGAAAGGACGGCATCCATTCTTGCTGCAGCCATCTCAACGAAGATCTTCGAAATCAGAAAGATCGATGCAGCAATGTAACCGGATCGTAGATTATAAATTCAGAACTTAATTTAATTATTAAGAATTCAGAGTGATAAGGAATTGTGTCCAGGCTCCATACCACTATGTTCACTACCTTGTACTGATGTTCATAGCAAAGCTTAAATTAGATTGCCAATCTGATCGAGACTTATGTAACATTTCTTTTCACAACAGAGGAGGAAAGTCCGAATTGACGACCATCAGTGTTAAAGACTATTCAAGTGCATTATTATCACTTTTTCACTTTTTCTTGGAGACAAATATTTATAAAGAAGATAGCTTCAAACTACTATTTTTTCATTTAGGTCGATGTTTTGGGTATAATTGAAGACACTAGGCAAGTCATTCAGAACTATAGAGGATAGAGAAGAGGGAATCATGACACATAGATACAGATGGTAACGAAAGGTATAAACTGGAAACAATTAATAGATTATTATAGATGAGGAATAGACGAAAGAACTGGTAGTTCTAAATATTATAGTAGAAGCCATCTTAATTAAGTACCATAGATCATGCCTATAAGAAAGTAAACTATATAAAATCAGTGCATTTTAAGAAAAGCGCTTAGAATGATGAAACATTAGAATATTACCTTCTCGAATGCAAATCTAGCTTTCTAGCTTCTTGAGACCACATCTCCCCATCATAACATGTATGTTGCATTCTGAGAAAGATCGGACTGTCGGGTAGGAAGAATATAGTACTACTTTCATAAATCTAGCGGGCTGTTGAGCTATTGTTTTATTGGAACTGTGTGATTATATCAATTTTATTGATGGCTCTAGGTCGCCACGGACCCCTTTGTTAGCTAATATAAAACGATATGTTAGAAGACCAGATAGACATAAAGGGTCACTCAATTTTAGTAGCGCACTAAGAAATACTTGGTTATCTCGAGTGGTGTTAGGACCTTACATCAAATATCTGCTCACATTAAAACAACAACAACTATATTAACCATATTTACATTTCTTTTTTACATACAAATTATTTGTTCATGCTACATATGTATATACACATACTTCATTTACTTTTCATTTGCTTCTTAAACAACGTCTGAGATCATCACAATTCATTCCGAAAAATTAAAACCAAAATTCTGCACACAAGTAAGCTGAGGTATATACATACACCTAATCCTCCTGCTGTCTTTGGCAGCAACGCCTTTTTTAATACTTCAAATGTATGTAAATAGCTGACTGGCTAATCTGAGTAGCTGGTGCGAGTAAAATTCATGGTACGCTTGCGCAAAGTTCAAGGTTAGCCATATAACTTTTGGTAGCAGTCATCAGCATCGACATTAGCACAAGTTTGTCTAATGTCTTACAACAACAACAAAATACCAAAAAAACAGTAGAAAAAACAGAAAACTTCAATTCTTCTACAACATTAACACATTCTATGGTGTTTACTTAAAGTAATTATATCTTTCTTTCTTTCATGATGATTTATTAGACTTTTTCTAGCTTAGTGTCAAATCTTTAGCTAGTCTTTGTCTTTACTATGGTTGTTGTTTGCTATTTTGTTGGACAATTAATTTGTCGATTTGTTAACAAGTTTCTTTTTGGGAGATTTTTAAAGATTTTTTTGCTGTTTGAAACGAATATGCTGCTTTGCATGCAGATATGTGTGATTAAATATAGTTGAAATGGTGAGTAAGCAGATACTAGGTATTCTTTGCTATGCTTTGAGTGAGTTGGTTTCAATACGTTTTTTAGTATTAGATATAGACCTGTGAGACAATATTAAGGTATTTATATAAACATAAATAAACTTCCTAGAGTTTTATGTCTGGTTTGTGATAGGGCTGGGCATTCACAGAGAAAGTGCTCCGCTTCGGATTCGTCTTGAGAAGTTCCTATATTTGACAACTTTCCGAAAATGTTCCTGTAGCCAGAAACCCATATTATGGACAAGTGAAGTTTTTCTGCCAGTGAGCTCAAAGTCTTCCAGTTGTTGAATGCGCTCGAATTAATCTTTGGCGACGTCAAAGCTGTTAATGCTGCCTGACTGTCTCTTCAAATATTCACTTTCTCTATTTTCTCGTAGTTGTTCAGCAGAGCACCACAGACCT
Organism: Zeugodacus cucurbitae; assembly: GCF_028554725.1. Taxonomy (NCBI): domain Eukaryota; kingdom Metazoa; phylum Arthropoda; class Insecta; order Diptera; family Tephritidae; genus Zeugodacus; species Zeugodacus cucurbitae. The sequence continues at coordinate 58,193,795 of NC_071669.1, forward strand.
TATCTACCACTGGTACTTCTGTTTGGAAGATGCTAGATGAGTTTGTTAAACAGAAAGAGAGAGACGGCATATATCGAGATGGTATTCTCCTCTTCAACTGCACCTCTTCTCCATGCCCATCTAGAGGGTATCCTCACCTGTAAGTGGCTATTGAAATCCAAATTTGGGAGGACAGTTTTGTTCAAAATCATTCGTCAACAAATATTCATGACCGGTATGTTCCACATCTTCCTTTGACAGTTTTAGAGAAACATGATCTCGTTTATCAATATTTTGTGATAATTCAAATCTCTTTTGTGGATTTTTTGATGTTTTTGTCTATAACAACCACTTTTGAACGTCCATTGGGTTGATCGTATATAGGAAAAAACAGTAATGATGTTTTTGTCTATAACAACCACTTTTGAACGTCCATTGGGTTGATCGTATATAGGAAAAAACAGTAAGGAAAGGCTAAGTTCGGGTGCAACCGAATATTTTATACTCTCGCAATTTATTGCTATATTTTAATTAAGGTAACACACAATTTGACCCATATATTCGGCACAAAGGCCAATAGAAAAACGAAAATCATCATAATATGATATTATGTTGTATATGAGGACTGAGGTAATTCCTGAACCGATTTCCCTAATTTTCACCACCGACATACATTATATCTGATTATATGTTCACTTAATTTGGCTAATATATTTCATATATTAACCGATTTTTAGGCGATTAAGCCCTTCGTATTTTTAAAAACCCTATAATTAAGCATATGGGAGCTAAGGGAAGTTTTGATCCGATTTTAACCATTTCTGGTACAGATACACAATATTAAAAGAAACAGATTTCCTCTGAATTAAATTAAGATGAGAGATTTACCTATATTTTCGGTGAAAATTACCCTTAAGCACTGAGTTCTTCATGTTCGATATCAGGGGTCTTGAAAAGTCATGGTCCGATTTAAACAATTTTTCCACAAGTGATGTCACAGCTCAAATACAGTATTTGTGTAAAGTTTTATTCCGCTATCTTCATTGGTCCCTAATGTATACATTATAAAGTGAAGGAATCAGATGGAATTCAAAATTGAGTTATATGGGAAGTAGTCGTGGTTGTGAACCGATTTCATCCATTTTCCACACGTGTCATTTGGGTGTCAAGAAAATATTATATACCGAATTTCATTAACCCTTTCATGCTAAATGTTTCCTATAGGCAACATTGTACTTATCGGCTTCTAACTCTCGTTATTTAAATATTTTTGACCAGCGGTTTTTTCAATTATGTAGACTTATGTGTTGCGCAAGCTTACAGTTACATTTTTTGTAATGAGCTGTGTACGTATTCATTCAGTAGGCCTTCTCCGCAGAGTGGAATTGTTAAAATCGGTTTCGCGAAAAAGTTATACTGAAGTGTTTATACAAAAAGTGCTCAAAAACATAAAAAAAAAATTGTTTTATTTTAAAACAAAATGAACTATATAAATAAGTAAAGATAAGAGAGTTATTTAAAAAAAAAATTTCACGAAAAAAGTGTTTAGTTTTTTTATAATAACCTAATTTGTGCCTATAAGCAACATCCTGTAACTAATGAACCAGGATACATAGGACTTTGAAATTTTTATCACTTCATATTTGTGTTAAGACTAATATATATCTGTCCTAAAAAAAATGTTAGCTCCGCCCATTTTAATTCTGACATGAAAGGGTTAAAATTGCTTGAGTAGTTCCTCAGATATGGGTTTTGACCCATGAGTGGGCGACGCCACGCCCATTTTCCATTTTGTAAATAAATCTGAGTGTAGATTCTTTCTGTTATTTCGTCAGTAAAATTTAGTATTTCTGATGTTTTTCATTAGTGAGTTTACGCACTTTTAGTAATATTCAACCGAACCTTTGTAAGGGAGATGGGTGTGGTTATCATCCGATTTCTTTTATTTTTGGACTGTATAAGGAAGTGGCTGAAAGAAACGACCGCAGAAAAATTGGTTTATATAGCTTTATCGGTTTGCGAGATATATACAAAAGTCCTATTTGGGGGTGACCCGCCCACTTTCAAAAAAAAACAACGTCCAATTGTGCTAATGCGATCCTTTGTTCCAAATTTCACTGACTTTACCAAGTAGTTTTACACACTACCAACCAAAAGTACGCAAACAGAGTACACAAAGTGTAAACACTTCGAAACTTCACGCACTTGCATGCGAGCTTACAACAATATAAAAATAGTGAATTCACACGCATGTTCATTACATTATTACATTTGTTGCCTTTTATTATATTATTTTACCCGAAAGTTCGTTGACTTTTCGAAATTTCATGTATGTCTCGCTGTGTGCGGTGCTTTCGTTCTTAACTTAAAATTTTGGATTTGCTTTTACACCGTAGAACACCACAGCGCGTTCTTCGGCGGCGCATGCGTGTGTGTGTGTGAGTGCGTGCGCTTATTTCTTCTTCGCTGCCAGCCACTCTCTTTATGACTTTTCGTTTTCTTAATTTCGCTTCGCCAGCTCTTTAGGCCATATTATTTTTGGTGTAATGACCAAAGTTCTTTTTGTACTTTCGACTTTTTGCCCAATATTTTTTTATTTTTTTATTTAATTTTTTCGTAATTTCTTATTTTCTTATTGTAGTTGTAACATTCTCCAGCGCATTCGCTGTTTTGTAAGTTCGTTTTCATTGCAGAGTTCATCGACCGTTTGGCAAGTTCTACTGACAGCAGCGGCGACTGTCAGCCCGCAATTAAGCAACTGCAACTAAATAGTAATTTAACGCTGCCGAATCAAAGGCTAAAGGCGAAACGAAATCAGTTTTGTAAATTATGTGCGCTCGTGTGCTGGCCGAGAGCTTACAAGCTGTTGTGGGGCGATGATAGATGAATGTAAGTGCTTTAGAGGGGCTGTAAAGAATAAGACTTGCACTTTTGGAATGAATATTTTATAATATTATTATAAAATTTCTAATATAACAAATAATTATAACAATAATAATTCATTAGTAATAATCCTATTCAAGCAATTATAGCGATAGACAACAAAAGACTTAAGAAACGAACCTAGTTACTATACTTCCATATCAAGAGCTACATTTCCTTAAGGAAATGTATTGAAAACAAATGTTCGAATAGCAATTACCCGCTTGAAGAACAACAAAGCGGCGGTGGCCGATGGATTGCCGGCCGAGCTATTCAAATACGGCGGCGAAGAACTGATATGCATGCATCAAGCCCGAAAATTGGAATATCACTGTGCTCTACAAAATGCATAAAAGGAGAGATCTCACAATCTGTGCCAATTACCGAGGGATAAGCCTCCTAAATATCGCCAAACTATCAAAATATCAAACTGATATGACCTTATCAGTGTGGCTTTCAACCTGGAAAATCCACAACTGACCAGATATTCACCATGCGCCAAATTTTGGAGAAGCCCCGTGAAAAGAGGATCGACACACACCAACTTTTTGTCGATTTTAAAGCTGTTTTCGATAGCACGAAAAGGAGATGCCTTTATGTCGCGATGTCTGAATTTGGTATCCCCGCAAAACTAATACGGCTGTGTAAGCTGACGTTGAGCAACACCAAAAGATCCGTCAGGATCGGGAAGGACCTCTCCGAGCCGTTCAATACCAAACGAGGTTTCAGACAAATGACTCACTATCGTGTGGCTTCTTTACCTTGATGCTGGATTTATGGTCCTCAGAACATTGTCAACGGCGAATACTGCAGACGATGGAACGATGAGCTGTATGAGCTATCCTACGACATTGACATATTCTTCTTCGATTTCTTCAAATGGACGAAAACACTCCACTTTTGAAAGTGTTCGATGCAGTACCCGACGGAGGAAACCGAGGAAGAGGAAGGCTTCCACTCCGTTGGAAAGGTTACACTTGGGATCTCCACCTGACGCCGAATTTCGAGGGAAAGAGAAGAATGGCGCTCTATTATCGATCCGGCTATAATCGATAAACGGTTTCTACGCCAATTACATACATACATACGTATAACAGAGCGATCTGAATCAATTCTGTCTATTTAGGGTTTAAAATTTTTTTATTTGGCTGAATTCGAGCTGAGTTATAATTGATCTTTGCATTAGGTTATTATTCTCGCGAAAATGTTTGCGAGACGGCAGTAATAATAGACATTGATCTTATACATAGATCTAAGGGAATGGATGAAGAATGTCAAATTGTGGCGAAAATCAGATTAGTTGCTTCATAGTATATGTAATTCGAGTCTCAGTTGCAGGTTCAGTCACATATAACTAATTTTTATTTAGAAACCTCACGATTGAAGTTTTTCAAGTAGAACTCATGCCCTAACACAGCACATGTTCATAGAATGTCCTAAGCTAATCAGTTTAATATAGTATTGTAGACATAACAAATTTTTTGAGCTGCCATCACAATGGTGGCTCTGTAGTTTAATCGACGATTATCTATCAAAATTCGATCCGATTTGTTTGGAACGCTCAGTTACGATATTTTCTTGAATTCGTTTTTGATGGTTATAGCTATATAATGCATTGTACTTGCTAAGTGAATGTGGTGGCAGACGAGGTCTACTGTCGGTTCGTTTCTACTTTGTAGATTTAACTTTTTAATATTAATTTATTAGACTATTTTATACCTAACAAACGTGATCTTGCAGTTAATCGTATTTCGATTAGTAGCTCATGTACGAACTTCAAATTAAAAGGTTGTCAGCTCTAACTAATCAATTGATTTTTTTTATTCGAAATAATATTTATTAATGACTCGGTAGTTGGATAATGGAAATAGTGTGGCTTTTAACCTCCAGAAAAATATCACCAATTATTTTCTTTCAATATTTTTTTTTAAATAAGAAATTTGTTCAAAGTTTTTTAATATCACTTTCTAATATTCATCCGACTTACGAATATGTCAACCATTCAGCCAAATATTTATGTTATTCGCATATATGCGTTTATTTCCGTTTTACTCTCCTCTAAAGAGCGAAGTTAGAGGATAGAGTAATGAATACTTTCTAACTTGAATTGTATTTCTGACAAAATGAAGAATTTAACTATCTTTCTAGCAAAAAAAGAAACTATTTTCTTGGCTTATCGAAATTTTGAAGTGATACTCAAATTCTGCCAAACGGCTTTCGAATCAATATTTCTCATTTTTAAACTAAAATTAGTTTGGTAAAGTAATCTGAAAACTTCATACAATATATGAAATCACCAATTCCGCGCCTTACTCATGTTCACTTTGGTAGCACATCTCCTTCCTTGCATTTTCACATACAAGCACAACAACCAGACGGCCTTCTCTACGTCAGTGTGTCTGCGCAAATTGCATTTGCCCTACCAACCTACTCAAGCGGCTATGATGTCGTGCTGCCACATGTCCAATAAATGACAACAACAAATGCACACACACAGAAATACATACAAATAGCTGCCAACGTGTATGAAGCCATCAGCAACACCTCGTCACTGCCAGCAATGTGATCTTCCTCCACACAACTGCAACAACAACAACAACAACAATAACAGGAACAATGCAATTGTTTTATTGCAGAAAATTGTTGGCTGCACATGACGACGGCGGTGGAGGAGCCAAACGCTGTGGCAAATGCAATGGAGTAACTCGTGATGCATTTCAATTAGTGACCGCTCGTGAGCACAAATCCAACAAACCAACTAACAGCAATCCATCAAGCGCACAACGCTGTGCCCTTTGCTTTGGAAATGGAGACGGAAAATTCAGTGATTCTAATGCTATGAAAGTAAGTGGCTTCAAATATATATGTATGTATTACTCATTTGAATAGCACCGCAAGTAGCTGAGTACCCACACAGCCATATATATAGAACCTAATAACCAGCGAAGCTTCAACGGAGGACCTTAAATGGAAATAAGACATAAAATGCAACTTAAAATAAGGAAAAAAAACTAAAAAAAAACAACAAAAACAAAAAAGCAATGAAATAGAAAAAAGTGTGTTGTTCTAATTCTAAGTTGCCACATATGCATTGTTGCCATGTTGGTATGCATTTTATTATACCTTTGCACGGCTACTTCGCACAACTTAATTCACTATTTTATACTATATGCATTTAGATATCTATATATGTATGTGTGTGTGCGTGTGCTGTGGCCGTAAAAATAAATGCTTATCATTGGGTTCTGATCGGCACTGTAATTGCACTTAATATGCAACGCGTTGCATACAGTGTTATAAAGTGAAGCAGAAAAACAACAAAAATGCATATAATAAGGTTAGACAAAGAGTACGCTCTGCAATGGAGGTGGAGATGGACTAATATGGTCAAACACTGTGGAAAATTTAAATGGATTTTTTTAGTCAGCAAACTTTTATATTACAAAAAGTTAGAATTGAAAAAAAACTTTATCCAGGTGGCAACATCGCATTTTTTTTGGTAAGAAATTTCACTTTTCGCAACGCCAATACATAATTTTATGGAAAATTGGAAATTCAAAAACTAAAATTTAAACAGGTGGCAACATCATTCATTTTTTCGCTAAAAAATCTGATTTTTCTCAATGTCACTAAATCTATTTTATAGAAAATTAATATATAAAATGAATAAAATTTCATCAGGTGGCAACATCATATATATTCTGAGTAAATTTGCTTACTTTTTTTAATGAAAATAAATTAATTGTATGGAAAATTGGAATTTAAAAAACTCAAATTTAACCAGGTGTTAATTTCAACTCTTTCCTTTCTTAATGTCAATAAATCCATTTTATAGGAAAATTATAATAAAAAATAATTAAATTTCATCAGGTGGCAACATCTTTTTTTTTTCTAGATAAAAAATCTTACTCCCTTTAATGTCAATAAATCAATTTCATAGAACTAAAATAAAAAAATAAAAATAAAGTGTCATCAGGTGGCAACATCATCATTCGTTTGTAAAAAATAGCGGTTCAAATCGCCTGAAAATAATTAAATTAAATTAAATAAATCAATTTTATAGAAAATTAAATTAAAAAAAAAATAAAGTCTCATCAGGTGGCAACATCATCAATCGTTTGTAAAAAATAACGGTTAAAATTGCAGGAAAATAATTAAATTAAATTAAATAAATTAAATTTTATAGAGAATTAAATTAAAAAAAATGAAGTGTCATCAGGTGGCAACATCATCATACGTTTGTAAATAATAGCGGTTGAAAATGCATGAAAATAATTTAATTAAATTCGTTTTTGAAGTTAAGTTGGTTGAGAAGTTAAGTAAGTTAGAAATATTGAATTAAAATTTTTTTCATAGAGTTGCCACATTACAAAGTTTTTGAAAATTTAATTATTTCTGTGCTAAATAAGACGGTTAAGTATATGAATATTAAAGAAATATTAAGCAAATATTAAACCATTTTTAAAAATATTGTTAACTAAACTGTTGTGCACGGAGTTGCCACTAACAAAAAAATTTCCAAACAAATTTAAAATTTCCATCGACAATTTCTTGCACTGCATTCCCTGCTCCCATTTCCACCTGGGAACAGCACAATTCTTGCACAAAAGCGTTCTCAACAGGATGTTGCTGTTGCAAGTTGGCATAATAATTTTCGAAAATTATGTTGCAACAACAAAAGCTATGACTAACTGCATGCCAATTCCCCCAGCGCAGCATAGTTTGGCTAATTGTATGTGAGAACTGCATGGAACTTACAAAATAATTCAAATATGCGCTGCTCCCGTTGCTGTTGCTATTGCTGTTGTAGGCTGTAAGCTGTAAGCCAGCTCAGTCAGCCAGCTCGCCAGTCAGTTAGTTGCGTTGCTAAGTGTGTACGCGCAATGCTTTGACCTACATATGTAATACCATGCATGGCGTTGGGTTCAGCCAGTGTTGGAGGCAAATCATGTCCGTGTGATATAAAACAAAAGATAAATAAATTGGCTGTAGGCGATGCTTAAAATTGCCAGCGCAAGCAAATCACTTGTTTGGGCAATTATAAACGCAGTGAAATGGGTATTTTGCATATTAGATATATATACATTTTTCAATATTTTATATATGTATTAAATCACGTTAAACATTTTACTACGAGTATTAATTTTTTTTTTAATATTTTCTCCAAAAATTGTTTTTATATCAAACCATTTTTTTTTCTCGCATGCTATAAATAATAAAAAAATGTATCAACGTTCGAATTAATTTATTTTAAATTGATTGTCACAATATTAAGAAAAAATACATTTAAAAATTTTTCTCGCATGCTAGAATTACAAAAAAATGTACTTAAATTAAAAATTGTAACATTCGTGTTTTTTCCAATTCATTCCCTCAAAAATTGTTTTAATAAAAATTTCATAATTTTCTCCCATGCTATAAATAAATTATTTTTCTGTGCAAGTTTCGAAGCGGGAGTAGTTATTAAATATTGTGAGTTTTTTCTTGCATTACTTTCCAATTACTTACCATATTTGCTTACATTACGTAGTGCATTGAACTCAATCATAAATATGCTCCCACACACACTCTCAACTTTTCTTCTGACGGCATTCAAGCTTTCAATTGCTTGTTTATGTGACCTAATGACACTTCCCACTCAATTTGTCTACTTATTGTAGATTAGTTGTTGTTAATTGTGTTTGTGTGTAATTTGTAATTGATTTGTTTGGAATTTCTCAACGATTGAGAGAAATTACTAGGAGGTTGGAGAAGCAGGAAGTAAATCGCTGTTGTACCGAAACTCGGAAACTGGTTTGGTCAATGGGATCGAATACGTTTCATATGGCTTTAAGAACTTCTCGTTAATTTAATTTTAGCATTTTTTGGGGTTCTGAAGAAGAAGAGGTTTGAAAAGTTTCGAAATTGAATTTCGGAAAGCTGCGAATGTATATCAAAGAATCCTGAGGATATCTGCCTCTTATTTCAGTATTTAAATGGAAGGAGGGAAGGCAAAACAGGCAGACTAACTTTGTGAGATTAGTTTCAGGTTCAAGAGAGGTAAGAGACCTTTCTTTTCTCTCGTATGGATCAAATTTTTTGTTCGTTGAAAGACTTTCGGTGCTCTAGCCTTCTCCACGACCTGTTTAAGGCGTGATGACTAACTTTCCCTTTATTTAAGTCCATGACTGAAAAACTCCTCTTGACTAGATCATGGAACATATGTGGAAATCTCTAACGAAACTATCAATAGAATCAGTGAACATAATTTAACGTTTGTTTTAATGAAAATAGTGAATATAGAATAGAATCAGCTTGGATTGATGAACAGTTTTTTTAAAAGAGAGAGTCTATGGTAAGCTGGCTCCATCACAATATACTAATAATCTTATTGTTCATCAGCGTTGTGTGTGCTCTGGCGTTGTCCTGGTGGAACACTACACCCTTCCTGTTGGCCAATTCTGGACGCTTCTGGCCGATCGCCCGCTTCAAGCGGTCCAGTTGTTCGCAGTAGATGGTAGAATTAAGCGTCTGACCATATGGGAACACACAGCAAAACCTTCCTGGCCATCAATCCCGGCTTGGCCACTGTTTGGGACGATTCACCGGCCTTCGACCACGAATTGTAGTTTTCGTTTGATATTGTAGTATGTGATCCATTTTTCGTCGCCAGTCACCATCTGCCGCCAAATTCAAAAGACAAAAAGGCGGAAGGGAGATATTTGACAACCTAATATATGAAATCGTTGGACAAAGGCGTGGTATTTAGTTGGGACCTCAAATTCGATTTCTACTTTCGACCAAATAAAACTATTTCTGAAGCCAGTTTAGAAGATTTTTCAGCAACAAGTTCTCCGCTTAAGTCTTTTGTTTCCCTCGAAATTCTCTATATATTACATTTTGTGCTATCTTTTTTTTGACCGAAGTAAACTTTTTAGCACAACCATTACCACATAAATACATATATATTCATATATATACATATGTATATAAGTACGTCAGTTTGTAAGCTTTGTCCGCAGGCGTGAAACGTTCCATTTTCTATTTGCACATCTCTTTAAGCATCGATCACAATTAGATTATGAACGGGTAATTGTGTGTGGCAGCGCTGTCAGCGAAGCGCAGCACTCAACTCGATGCGGCTCGGCTTGACTTGACTATTTGTGCCATTTCGACAGACACTTCGTCATCTTGGCACTTTGGACACTAGCGTACAAACTGCTACCGCATGTTATATTGTATGTTCTGTGTTGTTGTTGTTGTTTATGTTTTGTGTTGCTGATTTTTTTGTTATTACTGCTGCTGTCCATGCTAATTGTGTGCTGCTGTACCGCTGCAGGCGTTTCAATTTTCAATTTTCGGCTACTAGTCTTGCGTACACACATTCTTGTTGGTGTTATTGTTGCTAATAGTTTATGCGCAAGGAACGAAGACACATTTTTGCTCACGGCATCAACATCACTTGCTTCTTCTTCTACTGCTCATGTCAAGTACACACTCATTGTTGTTATTTAGCCAGTGTAGTTGCTTGTAATGGTTTTTTGCTTATTTTTTTGATCTTTTAATTTTATTTTGTTTTTCAAATTTTGTTGTTTTTGTTATCAATTTGGACTTTCTTTACCGCCGAGTATAGTTAACATGAATATGTGTATTTGTTGGGAATCCGCTACCGGAGGTTTTAGCACAGTTTTGACAGCATTTCAGCGCGCGCAATCATGATATTGTCTTTAAAAAGCAACAACAACAATAAATAAAATAAAAATATAATACTGAGAAGAACAGTAGCTCTTCAACGTTCAATAATTTGATAATATTACATACGCACCTATAGAGGGGTCTCTATATACATATGTATATTATGTATGTATTTTAATGTATCTATGAGTATGCATATATTCTCAGTACTTAGCTCTTTTTTTGCACATACGCTACAATAGAATTCCAATTGAAAAGAGAAATTAGTTGTTTTGGTCTCCAGCATCTTGGCTGCTCTGCATAGACAATATATATAGAAATATCTATGTATGTATATATATATACATATATATATCTACTCAAATTCTTATTGTCAAACACTTTACACACACTCACTCATCTCCATAAACGCTCTGTAAAGCATTTCGAAGCGTAAAAACGTTTAAAACTAGTACACACGATAATTGAAAATGCAAATCGTCGGCCGGGTGCTTGACTCGCCATGACATGTTTCGCCTTTATTTTCTACTGACGCACTTTCGTTGAATTTTTGCGAAAAAAAAATTATTTAAATAAAGTTCCTAAAAACCAAAATTTTTTTTATTGACATATGCAAAGAAATGAAAAATAAAATAAATAAAAAACAAAACCAACAACTAAAACAACTCATCAGCTATTGACGTCGTTTTGAATTGCTTGCCAAGAAGCATAATGGCGCTTATTTTCGAAGATATGTAAATATTTGTTTGCTTTTGCAAGGAATTTTCCTTTCAAAAGTTCATTAAACTTAACTTAACTTAGACCACGCAATGATGTTACAGTTGTGGGAAGAAAGTGCCGTTTGAGTACTTTCTTCGCAAATGTTATTGAACTTTTAGAGTTTTTGTGAATTTTTGGTTTTTTTGGATGTGTTGTTAGGAGTTGAGTGAACTTTCAGTTAACAACGGCAAAACTTTTCTGTAATAGAAAAAATACTTCTTCTTCTTCTGGACTGAAAAAAAAGTTGAGCATTCTGCTGTCCTTAAGTACTCATTCTATATATAGATTTTATTTTGTTAGAGATTTTCCTATATGTTCCATGATCTAGTCAAGAAGAGTTTTTCAATTATGGACTTAATGAAAGGAAAAGTTAGAGAATCCTTACCAAATTTATTAACCCAAATACCATTTTTAGTCTACTGATTCTACAGATTGTTTTGTAAGAGATGATCCTATATGTTTCATGATCTAGTCAAGAAGAGTTTTTCAGTACTGGACTTAAGTAAACGAAAAGTTATGAAACCATTACTACTTTCATCAAAGCAAGCATTGAATATATAGATAGTAGTGATAGATTTGCATATAGTAGTTACGATCTAGTTAAAGAATGTTTGTCAGTCATGAATTTGAATACAGTTATAGTTGGAGAACCCTTACTATTTTCATTAAAACAAACGTTAAATTATGTTCACTGATTCTATTGATAGTTTGGTTATAGATTTGCATAAATGTTCTATAATCTAGTCAAGAAAAGTTTCTCAGTCATGGACTTGAATAAAGAAAAAGTTAGAAACCCTTTACTATTTTTATCAAACCAAGCACTGATTTCGGTTCATGGGTTATATCAATAGTTTTGTTAGAGTTTTCCTCTTTGTTCCATGATCTAGTCAAAAAGAGTTTTTCAATCATGAACCCAAAGAAAGGAAAAGTGGGAAAACCCTTCTTAAATTCATCAACCCAAGCACCATATTTAATTCATTGATTCTATAGATAGCCTTGTTAGAGATTTTCATATATGTTCCATGATCTAGTTAAGAAAAGTTTCTCAGTCATGGACTTATATAAAGGAAAAATTTGTTAATCCTTACTATTTTTATCAAGCCGAGTACTGAGTTTAGTCCACTGGTTATATAGATATGTAGTTTTGTTAGAGTTTTTCATGGTTGTTCCATGATCTAGTCAAGAAGAGTTTTTCAATCATGGACTTAAAGAAAGGAAAAGTTAAAAACCCTTCCTAAAGTCATTAACATCAAGCATCATATTTAGTTCACAGATTCTATTGATAGTTTTATCAGAGATTTTCATAAATGTTCCATGATCTAGTCAAGAATAATGTATCCCATAAACAAAGGTAAGGGATCATATTGTCGTCCTTACAGATATTGTATGCCAGACCGAATGCTATATAAAGAAATTCTAGCTGTTGTTTAATCAAAAAATCTAGAAACTATAAGTTAGTAGTAGTTCAAAATTGTACTACTTCCTTTAATACATAACCTCAAAGAATCTATATCTTCACTGACGACAGAATTTATTTATTTTTTATTACATATGACCACTGAATTAACTAACTTTGCATACACAGTCATCAATTTAAATATAAACACCATAATATAATAAATTAATTTCTTGTTTTCTTTTCTTATTTTCTTCTGCGCTTTGCTTTGCTGAATGAAAACTTGCAACGATGCCGTCACAGTAACTAACGTCACCGTTAACATTACTACAACAAACATTGTTATTGGCAAGCCAATGGCAATTTAACCGAAGCTGTTGTCGTCGGTGCCGTTGCCTTCATTGCTCTCGTCATCAACATGAACTTCACGATCATTGCCATTGCCAACGTCACAGCGCACAGTCGTACGGTTCGGCACTAGGTAAGTAGTTCAATAGCCGCGAGTAACCTTTTGCGCAACAACAAATTATACACACATTTAGTTGAAGATAGCTAGTGCCTTTGTGGGCTAAGTCGCGACATGCAGACTACCGAGGTGACGAGATCAGTCAGCAGTTCAGTGACGAAGTCAAGTTCAAGCAATTATGAGATCGGTTAATTAAAATCATTCGTTAAATTAGGTAATATTTTAATTTAGGGGGTCGGATGGTTAGAGAAGACTGATGATGATATTATTGTTGAAGAGGTACTTCTTTAGATATTGTAATAGTACCAATCTTAGAGATATTAGAACTGAGTCGAAAAAATATGTGGAAACATTGATTCAAAATATTTTTTGTAGAGTTGCCACCTGTTTGAAATTTTGAATTCAATAATATTTTGTAATTTAAACGAAATATTAATGAACCAAACAGAGATTAAAAGACTTGACCTTAAAAACGTTAAAAATATATGTTGGCGTTGCCACCTAGAATTTTTCTTTTTAAAATAAATTGTTAAAAATTTAGAATATTGCAATATGGGTATCAAACATCATAGGTTTTCGAACGGCTTTGAAAGTGATATTTTTAGAAAGAGCTGCCAGATTTTTTTAAATTTTTGTGTATTATGAGAATACAATTAATACAATACGGGTATCAAGTTAAACCATGATTAAGGAGCATCAAGTTTTTCAAGTTTAAAATAAAAATCGGGGAAGACATTCTTGACAGGAGTTGCCAGCTGTTCGTTAATTATATGTTAAATTGTTAAATTCTGTATACTACAAAAAATTAAATATTTATTATATTACAATATAGAAGTAAAATGACGTGTATCTCCCAAAGCCGTTTGACAGAAATATTTTTTGGAGAAGGTTGCCAGATGCATAAAATTGTATTACAATATGGGTATCAAAATACGATGTACGGTTTGGAAGGTTTTTAACTAAACATATTTTAGTAACGGTTGCCACATTTACAACTGCTCCCGAACAAATTTTTGATAAAAGTTGCCAGCTGTTCGAAAATTTAAATTCTGTATATTTAAAAAAGGTTTAAATATTTATTATATTCCAATATAAAAGTAACATGACGTGTGTCTCCCAAAAGTTTTTGACAGAAATATTTTTTGGAGAAGGTTGCCAGATGCATACAATTGTAATATAAAAATATTTTTATGTATTACAATATGGGTACCAAATTAAATAGGAGTTTGAAGGCTTCTAGTAAAAAATATTTTTTAAAGAGTTGCCACCTTTTTGAATATTTTTGAGTCGATTAAATTTATAAAATAATTGGCATTAAATTAACCACGTTTAAAAGAAACTACTCCCGAAGAAATTTTTCGATATAGGTTGCCAGCTGTTCGAAAATTTAAATTCTGTATATTTAAAAAAAGTTTAAATATTTATTATATTACAATATAGAAGTAACATGACATGTGTCTTCCAAAGTCTTTTGCCAAAACTATTTTTGGAGAAGGTTGCCAGATGCATAAAATTTTAATATAATATAAAAATAGATATACATATGTATTACAATATGGGTATCAAACTAAACAGAGTTTGGAAGGCTTCTATCTAAAAATATTTTCGTAAGGGTTGCCACATTTTTGAATATTTTTGAGTCAATTAAATTTATAAAATAATTTAAATTTATCAAGTTTGGAGAGGGGGTTTGCCAGCTGCTCGAAAAATTTAATTCACTATATTTTAACAGATATTTTAAGACTTGCTTGGAGATTTCAAATTTTAAAAAGCAAAAGTTCAAATTTGTATAATCATCCTGCTGCTAAGATTGTGTAGTTAATTCTCTACGCGTATCTAGTACACTTATCTCCCGCATTATTGAAAAGTAAATATTCTTAAACTACTTATTGCATCCACTAAGTCAATATGTACTCACGCGACTTCAGCAACTTCGTTTTGCGCCAAACTCTTGTCGGCATTGTTGCGCGACTGTCAACAACAACCACAAAAGTAAACAGCAGCGACCTACAAGTGTGAATACCGTTAATATTAACGACCACGCTCGTTGATAGAAAACCGCAGAGAGAAAGAAGTGTGAAAAATAATGAAAAGAAATAAAAAAAAACAATAAAAAATATTTTTTATTTTTTATTTTTATTTACTTTTTATTTTATTTCTCTTTATATTTTATTTTTATATCCAACAATAAGTTCTTCTAAAACTATAAATATTTAGTAATTATCTGCTATTGTCTTATCTGAGTGCTGATGGTTGTTATGAAAACTTCAGCGACATTATGCTATAAAATTTTTGTAGAACAACAACTTTGTATAGCATTAAACAGTTTATGGTCATCTAACGGTAGTTGTCTAATCGAATTGAAGTTATTGGACACTTTTATTAGCCGCGCCGTAGCTTCCAGTCACAAGTTCAACGTGTGTTGCGACTGTGGCTTCGCGTGAATATTTACATAAATTTGTTATAAAACAAATACAAAGCATAAATTATGTTGGCTCATTTGACTTTGTTTTGTGTTTTTTGTATTTTTGTTGTTTTTTTTATTTCAATCGTATTCTATTTTAACTGCTCATCGCAATGAATGGCATATTCTTGCTTTATTGTGTTACCAACGCGTGCATTGTTGTTGATAATTTGTTGACGGTTGTTGTTGCAGCTTTTGTCCCGTGCCAGTGGCCTGACTCCGCCACTAATGTCAGTTCGTTGAACTTTATGCAATTAATTAATCAACTCGCCTGATATGAGGCAACTAAACAGCTGATTGTATGAGTATGTGAATAAGAACTATGGAAGATATGGATAAAAATATTAAAAATAAGTGATCTATATAGGTTTAAATTATTTAAAATTAATATTTATTTATTTATGATTTTAAAATTTTTTTTTTAATTTTTAATTTAAAACTATTTTTTTTTAATTCATTAAATTTTTTGAATTAAAAAATTAAATATATTATTTATAGCATTAAAATTCATTATAAATTATAAAAACAAATTTTAAATGTAATTTTTTTTTTAATTTAAGTTTTTTTTTTAATTTTATTATTAATTTTTTAATTTCATAAAATTGTTTTTAATTAAAAAATTAAATTAATTATTTATAGCATTAAAATTCATTATAAATTATAAAAAAAAAAATTTAATTTTATTTTTTTCTTTAATTCTTAAATTTAAATTTTTTTTATTTTTATTTTTTTTTAATAATAAATTTTTTATAATTTCATTAATTTTTTTTTATTTAAAAATTAAATTAATTATTAATAGCATTAAAATTCATTATCAAATAATAGCATTAAAATTCATTATCAATTATAAATAATTTTTTTTTTGTTTTATAATAAAATATTTTTTTAATTTCATTAAATTTTTTTAATTAAATATTTAAATATATAATTTATTGCATTAAAATTAATTATAAAATATAAAAAAGTGTATAAATTAATTTTTTTTTTAATTTTTTTTTGATTTTAATTTTTTTTTTTATATTAAATTTTTTTTAATTTCATTAAATTTTTTCAATTAAAAAATTAAATTAATTATTTCTAACAATAAAATTCATTATCAATTATAAATAATTTTTTTTAAATTATTTTTTTTTTTTTAATTCCATTAAAATTATTTTTTTATTAAAAAAATTAAATTAATTATTTATAGCATAAAAAATCATATTCAATTAAATATAATTAACATCAAATTTAATTAAATCAACACTCCAAACCATTACGCCCGCAAAAAAATATGTATGTATATTGGCTTCACCAGCATCACTTCTGTTGCCTCCAAACCCACTTAAATGCATACATACTTACAAACATATGCACGCCTTCATCACTTGCTATCATCCATTATTCCATTAGATATTTAACGTGGTACCCACTGCCACTTGGCATCCATTCTACTGTCGCTTGGCCAAAGCCAAAGCCATTGCCACTTGCCACTTTGCCATTCTTGGCATTCACTTTGATGGCTTGATTGAAAAATTAGGTTAGGGGCAACGAACTTTGCCGTTCTATGTGTTGACAGTCGCAGTCGCAGCCACAAGACGAATTGACAAAGAACCACAGCCAGAGTCACAGCGGCAGCTTCTGCCAGTTGGTAGAATAGCAAAGTGTTGATTTGTGTTTAGATTTGCAGAAATACGCTGATTTAATGGTTTGTTGCTGTTATTGTTGTAGTTGTTATTGTTGTAGTTGTTATTGTTGTTGTGATGCTGCCGGCAGTTCTAATGCTGGTGTTGTGGAGTATCTTTGATATGTGATATGTAGCCATATATTCTTGTAGGATTTTCCAAAATTTTGCAAAAAATTGATTTCAGTAGCGTGAAAAATATTGGAAATTCGTTTAGTGATGGTTGAACATTCCCCAGTTCTATTGAAAATCTCGAATACTTATAATTTATTTAGAAATATTTCATCTACTACTGGAAGTCCATAAGAAATTAATACCTCTGAAAGAAATATCTGTTATTCTCCATATTTTAGATTTAACTAAAAAAACATTTGAAAAATTCGAAAAGAAAACTTCCTTTAAACGTTTTCCATATTTTTAAGCTATTAAAAAATTTCGATAACAATATATCGATAATTATATCGATAACATATGTTAATATTATCGATTTCGATTAATATTATCGATTTCGAAAATATGTTCGATTTCGATTAATATCGATTAACGCATTAACAATATTTCTGTGAAAAATCGAAGTATCCCTTATTATAATTTTGATTACAATTTATCGGTATCGATAGTTATCGATAACAATTATTAGTATTTTCCGATGCAAAACTTCATTTAATTTAATATTGAATATATTCTACTTTCTACAATCGGTAAATCAATGAGGCTGCTTTCGAAGATTACAGACAAAATTTCTCAGAATATGGGTGCAAACGGGTAATTATATTTTTGAGTTAAGTAAGGCTTCGTCTTAGATCCACTATATGCTAAGCCCTATACAGAAGTCATCGTTCTGAGGACCATTTATATAAATGATCAACATCAAATCAAATATGGGACGGTGTTGGTTTGAGTCAGTTCCTAAGACTTCCTCTGGTTGTTCAGTGGTGGTTATGTATGGAGATGTAAATATTTTATTCTGAAATATACAGAACATTAAATGTATAGTTTTCTGAGCTTTGAAATATTAACCACCTAAAGTTAAAGCCCAAACTTCCGACACACTTCAACGCCTTCTTGAAGTTCACTGCTTCGATTTTTCCATCAATCTTATTAATGCATTGCAATGTTAAAACATAAAAATCCTAAAACAATCCTACATACATATAACCGAAAATTCCTCTGCCTGCAGCCAATCTACTCATAAATGGGTGGAAAACTCGTGACCGTGCTGAACTTTGAACGATCTGTGTAGCAATCTAATTATGTCGCCGTCGAAAAAAAATTATTTTGCGCGCGAGCTCATTTAAATTTCTCGGAAAAAGGTATCTGCAAAATATAATAAGTAAAATTTAGGAGAAGAGCAAGAGGCGTGCAACAAGCAAGCGTGCAAGCCAGCAGCCAGCAGTAACCGCATGCCAAAACTAATATTGAAGACGGCGTGGAGAGAAAAAACAAACAACAGCTTGAACTTTTGTTCGCATTTTTGCAACACAACAACAACGAGGCAGAAGATATATAGTAGCGGTTGCGGCAAGTAGCGTGCAGAAAAGTGTTTGCTGAAACCAACAACTCATAGAGAATCAGCCTTCAATGGCTACTTGCATATATAGAGAACTAGTTGCTACTTGCAGCAATGAATTTTTGCGAGCGCCCGCTGTGAGGCAGAAACGGTTGAGTATGCAGCGAAAATGTAACTGTGATGCTATGATTCCACTTCTGTGCTCATGTTGTGGAAAGTTCTCAACCTAAAGTGTTAGAAAATCAAGCCAATGCATTAGCTTTGGGAATCAATTGACTGCTTCGAGCGCTGATTGTAGAAGCTAAATGTCTACAAAGCCAATTTCTAATAGTTTAGTCGAGTGAATTTTGATACAACTGTTTCACAAGTTCACAAATTGTCTATAATTCGCATGAGACATCTGATAAGACTTCGATTGGCACTTTGAAAGCTTCAGAAGTTGTAATGGAAAGTGAGAAAAGTAATACTAGTTACCTAGTACTTCGATCTGGTGTCACTCTTCGAATCCATAAGGCCATGAGGAACAGAAATTGAATCCATTTCAGCATTATTAACCTCTATAGCCTTTCCTTCTTAAATGTTGATCCTTCAGAAAGGCCTTCTTGGAAGCTTCTGAAAGGTAGAGAGCAATCTATGTCCGATGTTAAAGCCTCTTGGGTCCAAGGTATGACCATTCAAAGTCTGATGTTATGATATTAGTTCCGTTTCTCTCTATACTACATTATTTATTTCTTAGGATCAGGGTTGCATTTCACATTCCACGGGTCTGGAAATGAATCATGCTATTCATTTGAGTCATCTTTACTTTATGGATTCAAAATTCTAGTAGAACTTTACGGTACCAACCACTCGATTATAAATTTCATCGAAACCCATTTCATTTCAGGAACCTTTATCCCAAAAAGAGCTCTGAAAAACGTTCTAAAACCGAAGCTCCCATGCAATCATATGTCCTCCCAAAGTCTACCTGCCAACATATATGCACTCTCTCACTCTTCATTTTTTCTTCAGCTGATCCGTTGCTTGTGTCGTCTGCAAAACCGAATGTGAAATGAAAAGAAAAATTTCGAATGTATGTTAAGCCAATGACCGATACCGACTGCAAAAGCCGACTTTGTTTAAGCCAAAAGAAAGAACGAAAGAAAGAACTCTTGCCAAGAATAGTAGCAATGTAGCAGTTTAATCAAAAGCTAGTTCAGCGCACGAAGAGGCAGGCAATTCGTGCGCTTTGCGCTGAGTGGAGTTGCGTTTAAGCTCAGCGCTGAGCAGCGCTGCTTGCAAGTCGGGTTGGTGGTGGGTGTGCGCATGCGCGGCTGAGTTTCGAGTTTCAGTGAGCTCGTAGATACTACAAATGAAAACTTCTTCATGAAGATATGTGTGTATGTGTGTGAATAAATTAAGTATTTAAAGTGTGCGTTAGGCGGGTGAATGTTGCTCAGGCGTATGTGTGTATGTTTGCTGGTGTTATTGGTAATAAAGTGTATTTTATACGATAGCACATCTAACGGTTAAATGTGGTATGACGCCTGACTACTAAGTAGCTATTGTTAATGTTATTATTATGACTTGACATAAATTAGCCGCTGCGCCATGTTATTTAATACTTTTACTTTAATTATGTTATTTTTAACGAAATTAAGTGTTTTATAAAAAGTGTTGAGATTTTTGAAAATTTATCAAAATTAAAATAAAGAGATTTTAGAAATTTTAAGGATTTTTTTTTTTAATTTTATAACATGAATATGTATTTCTTAGAGTATTGACTTCAAATTGAGCAGAAGGTCGTTCTTGGTGCTTCCATAGACCGTCAGTTCTCCAAGACTTTGATGGTTGATTCTGGTTTTGATATTCTATGTACATACTAATTGACCAGTAGTTCATTTAATATTGGTAACTTAGGACCTCACAAAAATAACATAATGGAAGTCCAACTAAAATTGTTGAAGAGCATGATATTGGGCTATCTCGGAAAAGATAGACAGAAAAAGGATCGTTAATAGCATCTGATTGATTGCATGAAGTACTATCATGTTAGAACTAATATCCTAAACATTTTCGAAACTGGTACCAAAATATGCATTCTAAGTATCCTCGACAACCATATATTTACTTTCCTTATCTTTACTAAGATTCCGAGCACTCTTCAAAAACGTATGGAATGTAATTTTGATAGAATTCCTCGAAATTCAGTACAAAAATGTACGGTCCGAAACAGGCAAATATAGTTCAAAAATAAAAGTTTTCTTTTAAACGAACTTCCTTTAAAGGTTAGACAATACTTGACGAGAAAATTGCAGCTCCAAAGATCACAGTTTATACAATCTGTAAAACCATGTTATAACTAATGAATATCTTAGCCTAAAAACGTTTGAAACAAATATGAAAATCTTCACTCTAAGGATTCCTCCTCTTCTCGACAATCATATTCGGGGGTTTCGAATATCGAATTTCGCAGCTTTATTCGCTATTTCTGCTAGAGAAAGGTTCCGTGAGATTAATGGTGTTTTAGAGGATGGTACTCTATCACTTCGAACTGCGGGGGAACTGGTTTTCCATTCAGAGCAGGTGCAAACGACAACATGGTCCAGCCGGCGGAAGGCCTGTGACGACGAATACCGATCAAATCATGGAAAACATCGAGTTAGACCGGCATGTGGCATCTCAAGACATCCCCCAGGAGATGGGAATTAGTAATCAAACCATTTCAAACCACCTGCAGAAGGATGGATACACAAAAAAGTTTGATGTTTGGGTACCGCATGATTTGACGCAAAAAACCTTCTGGACCGAATCAACGCCAGAAAGCTGAAACGGAACGACCTCGACCCATTTTTGAAACGGATGGTGACTGGCGACGAAAAATGTATCACTTACGACAATATCAAGCGAAAATCGTCCCAAACAGTGGCCAAGCCGGGATTGAAGGTTTTGCTGTGTATTTGGTGGGTTTGGAAAGGAATCATTCGCTATGAGCTGCTCCCATACGGCCAGACGCTTAATTCTACCATCTACTGCGAACAACTGGACCGTTTGAAGCAGGCGATCGACCAGAAGCGTCCAGAATTGATCAACAGGAAGGATGTAGTGTTCCAACAGGACAACGCCAGTCCACACACTTCGTTGACGATTCGTCAGAAGCTACGGGAGCTCGGATGGGAGGTTTTATCGCATCCACCACATAGCCCGGACATAGCGCCAAGTGATTACCACCTGCTCCTGCCCATGGCGAACGCCCTTGGTGGTGTAAAGTTGAACTCAAAAGTGGCTGCTCGAGTTCTTCGCAAATAAGGAGGGGACTTCTACGAGTGGGGTATTATGAAGTTGCCTTCTAGTTGGAAACATATTATCGAACGAAACGGCGCATTTTTGAACTAAATCCGATCACTGATCCGAACATTTTTTATAAAGCATTGAATAAAGAGCAAATAAGCGGAAGAGATATTTGACAACCTAATATATAGCTGGAGTACGGATCTGAAATAAATGAATAATCCAGAAGTAAATGTCTTTCTTGATATTTCTCTTCTACGACTTTTTTTTGCAATAAGTGTCGAACCCAAGACATTACTCAAGTGAAAAGTTCTTTGAATGCCAAATAGAAATCATACATCTAATCCCAGTAACTCGAAAAAGTTACTTCAATAGAGTTCTGCCTGCACGTGAGTTGTAAAACCGAAGCTATTTTGAAAGTAAAAAGTAGGTATATTTCGAAAAAAAAAATTGTATGGAAGAAGACCAGCAGTTAATTTTTCCAGACTTCCGTCTAATTACAAGATTCACGACTTGTTTACAAATTGTGGCACAGTGAAAAAAATAAAAGATGACTTCCAATTCGCTGTAGTTTTACGTAATGTTAATGAATGCAACGTTGTTATCCTTGACCATAATTGTTTTGTTGCTCTGCAGAGCACTAAACTGAGCGCAATTAAAAAGTGGCAAAAACAAATCTGCGAAGAAAATTTGTTTCGAGCGGCCACTTAGCTACTTAAATAACTGTTACCTTTTTTTTGTTAAATGGCTGATATATTTTCACACACATATTGCTACCTAGTTTAGAATATTAGGGTGGTTCTTATATATGACGGACATTTTCTTTAATTATAAATGTCGATTTCTTAAATTTGATTTGTGGTTCTGGCGGTCAAAAACGGTTATTATCACAGTGTAAGGTGTTACATAAAGTTCTGGTATTATTTTGGGAGTTGGAAAATTTCATTGAGAGCTATCTGTCAAAACAGCTGTCAAAGTCAAAGCATATTTTTGACATTCATGAGAGAAAATTACTATTAAATACAAACTGAATAGTAATACATTCCCTGTTGTAGAGTTGTGAGTCATTTTGTACCTGAGAAAATTTCAGAAATCTTCTTTGGAAGATCAAAAATATATATTTTTCATACTTTATATATTTTTTTGGAGAAAATTAAAAAAAAAATTGTTCTTCGACCCTTGTGTGACGCACCCTAATCCTCTCGACTGAGGACTACAATTTGATGATCTCTTCTATCATATTTTTACCATTTTGCGTAGTGAGACCTCAGTAAAAGCTTCGATTACTTTCTGAAGAACCACCCTAATATATTTCCTTGTCGTTTCTATCTACATTAATGTTGGTTATGCGCTGTCATACTACAATTCGGTGTTAATTTTCAAAATTGGCAAAACACCGCTATTTTTGTTGCATTCATATTTCATAGGCTACACACACACCCGAAATCAACCAAGAAAATGCCTGTCACTATAATGAGCATGTAGCATAACGCCTTTTGTTACCTGCAATTTTACACTTCCATATTTCTCACTCACAGCCATAGCGACCGCTGGCACACAATTTCTACACACACTCGTGTTGCATGCAACTGTGACATGTTGCAACTACAACAAACTGTACTGTCATAAGTAAATTTTTTATGATTTACTGTGACGATTTCCGAGAAGCCGCTGCTGTACATACACCGCCGCCAGTTATGCAATTTACGGGCTCACCTAGCGCGTGAAGTCAGCAAAACAAAAAAAAACAAAAGCAAAAACTGAAACAAAAAAATTTATGAAAATATGAGCTGAAAATATGTGAACAAAACGGCATTACGCAATACGTTACGGCAACGGACATGCCAACGTTTACGCATTAGCCAGCGGTGACCTTCTCTGCGCGCACATACTGTGGTCGCATTGTTCGGGTGTGTGTGCTCAAGGATAATGTGTACTTTCCATTTTTTTATGATGGATGACCTCAGCGGAGATTTTTCTGATTTTTTATTTGTTTTTTTTTTAATGCTTTGTTGTTTTTTTCTTTTTTTTGTTCAATAGAAGTCAAAAAGTAAAAAGTGCAAGAAAGAAATGGTTTTCTTTGTAAAAAAAATTGCGCTGCTGTCGAGCTGTAGTCAAGGATGAAGGCACTCGTGTCATAAATTTTGATTTATGGTATTAGGTGAATGCGCACGCGTTTGTTGCTCGAAGTCTTTAGTGTTGTTTGTGTGTTTGTTTTTGTATTTGCCAAGTCAATGATGTTGGGCGGCGGCGTGACCGGCATGACTTTTCAACGGAAACGCTAATTTTGCGTATAATTATTAGTCAATACAGACAATATGCATTATAAAAACAAATATATAAACACACATACATATACATCTATTCACATACATATTATATATACCCTCACAGATATATATATATATTTATCTTTATATTCTATATGCTTAGATATATAGTTATTTTTCATATTCCCCCCACTTAACTAAATAGCTCACAGCGCTTTTTATATGTCAATTGCTTGTTTACACTTTATTTTTTGCATATACAGTTACATTATTGTTGTACAGTTTGAACTAAACGCAAACTTGTAAACAACTCCTGTGTAAAACTCACCATTTGTTAACAGTTATTATTGCAGTCAGTCAGTGCTGTAAACAACCAAAGAAAATAAGAATTATTGTTGTTGTAAGTTTGTTTTGATTCGTCACTCGTTGAGTTGAACCCCATTCGAGGTTCATTGTTACAGTTTGTTGCTGTTAGGTGGTGACAATAATAACAATAATGCAGAATAAAAGTGTGAAAAAAACATAAGAAAAGTAAATACTGGTCAACAAAGTTCTTATAAGTAGCTAAATACAGAAAACCATGAATTTTTCTAAAGGCTCAAATATTTACTTTTCAATATTTTCTGAAATCCTGATGTTTTTCAAAGGTTTCTCAAACATGTAGGACAAATCCAAACACCCAATGTCCAAAAAATTGTTGGGTTGGATTGCTTTCTCTTATTTTTTTTATTTTTTTATATTTATTCGATCAGTTGGTCCGACGTCCCGGCTGACGGGTCGAAGAAATTACAACATTCTGATGGGAATAGTCTTATACTTATATTGTGAAACTATGAAATCAGTTCTAGCTCAAGAGAGGGCTCTGTTCACCCACTAATTTCGAATATTACTGTTTCATCAGAAACTGGGCATTGGTAGGGTTCTGAGTCATTATTATCCCAGCATCAAAGATTTCAGCTCATTTTCGATTCTTCAGAGAACCACCTTAAGGGCTTCTCATGAATTTGTTTAAAATAGATTTCATTTTGTTCATAAAAGTTGTGGTTATGGATATTTTGATCCGTATAAGAAATCGCAAGTGCTTAAAGTACGATTAAAATCATGATCTTAATATGGACGAAGTCGGTCTTTATTTTGTCTTATCATCGATATCGGTTTCGAGAGGCTGAGGCGCATGAAGCTACAAGTATAGTTGGTCGATAGAATTTTGAACAAATTTCGTTTCTAAGTCAGCAGTCAGGGCTATCCGCTGCGCCAACACGAAGTCTCATGGCGAAGAGGCAATTAATAGACGAGTGGTAGAAAACTTGGTTAAAAATATCTGGGTACCCGGCCAAATAGGTATAGAAGAAAACGAAAAGGCGGATGAGTTGGCCCGCTCAGGGGCAGCCTTTCCAGAGACCTTTCAGTTCTCTCAAGCACTGCCTAAAACCACAAAACTACTATGGGGTAAAGTTGACACTGGACAGACCAAAAAAGTTCTTACTTTAAGCGAAAGAAAACTAAACTGTATCACAGGGGTTATCTCGGAGCATCTACCTCTGAGAGGCCACCTGCTGAGATTTGGTATAGGAGAATCGGCAGAATGCAGGGCGTGCGCGGAAGATGACGAGACATTAGAGCATTGTCTCTGCGAATGCCCAGCTTTCTGTCGGTTAAGAAGAGATACCTTTCATGGCTCCCAATACTCTAATCTAAGAGAAATTGGATAGCTGGGATGGAAAAAACTCAGAAGCTTCGTTAAATCGATGGAGTTGTTCAGGTGTTGTTCATCAGAGTACCCTCGGCGAGCACAATGGGCCTAATAATGGCCTAAGTGCGGCCACGCTCTCTTCTCCTCCCATTTCAACCAACCAACCAACCACCAAGTCAGCAGCTTCAACTTCATCAAATTCTAAATTGTTGTTGTATAAAAGTATTCTCCACGCCATTTTGTGAAGTGCGGTCGAATTGACAATTTTTTAACATTTCTTTTGGTAACTTTAGGAATACGATCACAGCTGGTCCTTTTAAGAACCGCTTTCTTTACAAATAAATTTAAATTTTTACATACTTCGAAATGAAATTTTTCTTTGCAAGCAAAATTATTCTCGCTATTAAGACTATAAAGGGTGATCCTTTTCGAGGTTTCCTATTTTTTTAAGAAAAAAACACAGAAAATTCAAATTTAATGGAGAATGTTTATTATCATTCGTAAGAACATTCGTTGGCATTTATTTCTTAAAGATTATCTCCTTCAAATGATAACCGCGGCTACGTCTCACATGGTCCAACCTTTGAGTCCAATTATCGATGACTTGTTCGAGCATTTCGACTGGCGAATAATACGCGTGATGTTTTGCTCCAAGTCCTGAAACGAAGGTGGATTGTCCGCATGAACTTTGGACTTTTTAATCACCACAGAAAAAAGTCGAACGGTGTGATACGAGTACACATGATCGTGGTGGCCAAAACGTGAAACTATCTGCTCACCGAAGTGTTCTCTCAATAAGTCCATTAATTGATGCGATATGTGGAAAGTGGCGTTGTCTTGTTGAAAACAAATGTCGTCGAGATTACGAGCTTAAATTTTAGACATCAAATAGTCGGTTATCATGGCGCGTTAACAGTCCGATTTGCTGCGAACGGCGTCGATCGACTCTCCACGGTCTTCGTGAACACTCTCAACTACAGCTGCTATATTTTCATCACTGCGTGCTGGCCGTCGTCTATTCGGTTGTATATTAATATAAAAAAGTATATCTATTTGGATCACCCGATATAACTGTAGAATGGTTCCATTATTTTGTGATTTGCCGTCCTCCTCCACGGCCCTCCCACAATGATCTCTAAAGAACTTTACATTGAAGAGTAGGAAGTGCAGTTATGAAATGCCAGCTGGGTATCCTATCAAGCGATCCACGACTTTGTTGTCACGTACGCATCCAGCACGCTCTCGGCAGTCACAGCTTGCTGAATCTAACTTTTTTTATAACCGAACTTTCTTTTTCTTCTAAATCAGACAATCGGCATTAAACCGTTAAACGCTCAGCTGCCGGAGTTGAGGTGTTACATCCTGTCACAGCAGCCACGGCAGTAGCAGTTCTTAGAGATTTTAAGCCTAGCGGTACATTCATATATAACAAAGAATCTCCGTGGATTTTCTCACATTACGCTATGTGAAATGCGCAATTACATAATTTAGTGATTTCTTTGCACAAGTTTCTCACAGGATGCCATTCGCTTTGGTACACGCTAACTGTAAATGCTAAACAAAGGATTCGAAATTAAAAAACGAGAATCACCTGACAGCGCTGATAAAAACGTACATAGGCACTAGCATCCCCGACAGCGGCAAAGGAACAGTTAGATATTCTTCACGCAGCACAAAAGACGCTCGCTCGCTTGAAGTGGCAGAGTGTATACTCAAAGTGTATCCTGCAGTCGATAACAATCGCTTTCGCTTCAATCGCGCTCTTATAGCGTGACAGCTGTCGCTGCTCCGCACTTTTTCACCGAAATTTTAATATCTGATTTCGGTTTTTTAAGAATCCTCGATGTTTTTTATAGCGAAGAATAGACGATAAAAGCGAATATGAATACAATCTGAGGGGAAATCCGCGAGAAAATTCGACGCTCATTTTCCATTTTCTTTGCTTGTGGTTGCTGTTGTTGCTATCTCTAGTTGCGCTGTAGCATCCTTTTCGCGCCCACCTGAAATTTGAGTTACCTGCTGACGTAATTACCAGTTGCAGGGGCAGCCAAACTAATTGCCGCGCTGCTGATGCGCTGCGAGGGGGAACTCTTACAGAAGCGACAAACAAATGGCATGTCGGCGAAAGAAAATTAATAAAAAAAGGGAATTTGATTTGGAAAGCGGCAGGAAATCGAAATGAAAATATTAGAAAAGGCGCTACTGCGCATTTCTTTAAGAGTTCTTTTTTATTAAATGATCATCAG
The DNA here is from genome assembly GCF_028554725.1 of Zeugodacus cucurbitae. Taxonomy (NCBI): domain Eukaryota; kingdom Metazoa; phylum Arthropoda; class Insecta; order Diptera; family Tephritidae; genus Zeugodacus; species Zeugodacus cucurbitae. The sequence continues at coordinate 58,222,107 of NC_071669.1, forward strand.
GAAGCGGCTAAAAGTACAACAGCCGCGCTAAGAGATGAATGGTAGTGAAATGCGGTCATTAGCGGAGTGTGTGTGGGGGAGAGCTGTAAAACTAGGTTGGCAGGATAATGGGTTAATATGCCGAACGGAAGTGTCAGTTGGGCAACAATTAAATAAGGAAAATTCAATAAATTTGTTAGACAATAAATTGAGGTCAGTAGGAAGCTGAAGGAGTGTCATTCACACATCTATTGTGTTTCGAGTGTTCCCTTGAGTAGGTTAGCGGAAATTTAATTGGGTCAAATGCGTTTAGGGAAGACAGAAGGCGGTATAGAGAATAGGAAATATGTTCTAGATAATGCAATTATAGAGTAAAGAACATTCTAAGGATATGAAAATGTTCAGTACAAGTTATATGTTTTAGCTTTCAAATTGTTTCGTCAAAGTTACCTTCGAAGAATTTTAAAGTATTTCTTAGAACAACTTTTTCAATTTTATGACTAAATGAGACTTGTTGGAAGTTCAATAAGAATCAAGAAACAATTTAAAGCTTGATTTTTGTATATTCGAGAAGCCTCAGTGCTAAATATTGAGACGATTTGTTGATTTTTCGTTAGAAAGTGCTTAAGAGAGAAGCTTGATAGATTGTTCACTATATCTAAGGTATCTTTAATGAAAATTTATGAACGAAAAATACACTCACAGGTTGGAAATTGCCTACATGGCATTAAGAAGCACTCAAAAATAAAAGCATTTTCCAAAGTCATCAGAGTTGAAATCCGGATGTCTGTCTGTCCGTCCGTGCAAGCTATAACTGAAGTAAAAATTGAGATATCTAGATGAAACTTGGTACGCATGTGTCTTGGTATCATAAGAAGGTTAAGTTCGAAGATAGGCGAAATCGGACCACTGCCACGCCCACAAAATGTCGATAACCGAAAACTTATAAAGAGCTATAACTAAGCCATAAATAAAGCTATGATATGGTAAAAATTATATTTTTCGGGCGTGGAAAGGGGGGCGTGGCCCCGCCCACTGTTACGTTTTTGATACATATCTCGTAAACTACTAAAACTATAAACTTTCACCAGTCGTTTTCTTTAGCCTCTTCCTTATACAGTCCAAAAATGGAGGCACTTTACACTGGCCACTGCAGACTAAGGTGTCATCTGCTCTACGGACCTATGCAGATTCTGTGATATGGAAGCGGAAACACCTACTCCTGGAATGTCACGCGATTGCGGGATTAAGGAGGCAGGCAATGGGGTCTCTATATCCCCAAAGGGAAAGTATCGCGACCACCAGCCCTGCAGCGTTACTAAGTTTTCTTAGAGCTACAGGACTGGATGGTATTCTGTGATAAATAGGAGAGGGCACAATAGACCGTAGGTCGCAGTGCGATCCTCTAATAAAATCTAATCTAACCATGCCCACATCCCTTGCAAAGGTTATGTTGAAAACTACTAAAAATGTTAATTCACTAAGGAAAACCACGAGCAATTAAATTTCACTATAAAGATGGTGCAGAAGAGCTGCATTCAAAATGGTATATCAAATTTGAAATCGGCTTGGTTCCGCTCACTTATGGGTCAAAAACCATATCTCCGAAACTATTCGACCAATTTCAATGAAATTCGGTTCATAATATCTTCCTGGCTTCCCAATGATATGTTATGAAAATAGTGCAAATCGATTAACAACCACGCCTACTTCCCATATACCAGAACTTTAAAGTAAGTAGTATCGGAACAGAACTTTGCATAAATACTGCATTATGGTATAGTTTGCTTCTTCTAAAAATCGTCGTTTTCAAGGCCCCATATATCGAACATGAGGACCTCAGGTCTTCTAATTCTTTTTTTTTACTGAAAATATAAGTAAGTCTCTCAGATATTTTGAATAAATTCAGAGGAAATATTTTTCTTATAATAATATGTCTCCGTGACCAAAATGAATGAAATCAGGTCATAACTTCCCCTAGCTCCCATATACCTATTATCAGGGTTTCCAACTTTAAAATGTTCCTTACTTGTTATTATATTGATCTTGCCATTTACCAAATCCACTAAATCAGCGGCTGATAGACGTTAAACCAGCTTTCTTATAGTTTACAAAGCTTAGTCCGGTAATTCTTGAATTAATCATTTATTTCTAGAATTATAATTTTAAAACATAAAATACCCTTACACCAGTCCACAAATTCTTAAAAATAATAAAAAGTTTTTCTGGCTTTCGAAGTCCAATATAATATAACTGTACTCAAGATGGCCAAAACCACCATTCGCGATATGAAATGTACTACCATAAGTAAATAAGAATCGTTAAAGCGCTCAAAGGGCCGGACACATTCACTCTTTCCTTCACTGATTCACTTCACTTTTCAGCGCTGCATATAGTATTTGTGCGTATAAATGTAATATTCTACTATATTTTTTCGAGAACCAAAACAACAACAACACACTTGCTTTTTAGGCGTCTTTAACTCTCTTTTTCATTTCGTAAAAAATCAAAATAAAATAAAAGAAACAGTGAAAGACTCTTCCTTCACCGCTTTTTCGGTGGCCAGAACTTCAAGTCAAAACTTACACTAATACACACACAGGTGTACATGCTGCCGCTGAACGAAGTCAACGGAGGTCAATCAACTTCATTTTGACCATTGCGTGCAAGAACAACAACAACAGGCACGCACAACAATTACATGGCGCTGTTGCTTTTATTGACGAACTTTGCTTGCGCTCTGCTTCTACTCTGTCGTCTTGGCCCGGTATCTGAATGGCTGACTAGTGTGTGCGTGCGTTCGCGCGCTTATTTTCGGCGTTCGTTGAACTCATCAGAAGCGTTAAGCAACGGCAGCAGTAAAACCATAATAAGCGCTCGGCTGGCTGTTGTAATGTTGCAATGCACAAATCCAAGCCCATGTTACAACAAAATACTCACCTGTATATATGTATATGCCATCAAAATACCGCTCGATCCAGTGGGTATGAGACGAAAGACTTAAGCCACAAACTCGCTTTGTTTATTTTGCTTTACTTCACTCATCACTGTGCTCCTCACTGTACTCCTATGGTTGTTGTTTTTATTTTTATGATTTTTATCCGTTAGCTGCTCCCGAGCTTCTGTATTGCATTTTAATTAAATTATTGACATGAAATTGATAGATGTGAGCGCTTGCTGGGCGGTGAGGTTGCGCAGTGAAATTGAAGTGAAGCGGGTAATGATGGGCGGTCTGCATTTTGTTGTATGTTGTTGTTGTATATGCATATAATAAGTGAATTTTACAAGCGTAGAGCTTTCTAGAATGTTTATAAAAAAGCAGTGACTTAATTTTTTTTTGGTTTTTTTAATCAGGAATATAGATGACCACTGCGCTTGGGACCGAAAAGCGAACTTTCGAAGTCACTTTTTGATTGAAATTTCATATTTTTTTATATTTTTGGGCAATCGACTTTAAAGACCCAATATTCCTAAATTGCTTAAAGATAGTTTTCTTTTATCTACTTAAAATATTTTCTGACATACCTAACTTCGAGAGTAGCACTACAGGTTACTACTAAACTATTCTAGATCCCTTTATAAAAAGTGTTACAGTGATCGGATTTAGTTCAAATATGCGACGTTTCGTTCGTTTCTGTTTCCATCTAGATAATACCGCACTCGTAGAAGCCCTCCTCCTTATTTACGAAGAACTCGGACAGTCACTTTTCACAAGCCTCTTTTGAGCTCAACTTTGCACCACCAAGGGCGTTCGCCATGGACAGGAACAGGTGTTAATCACTTGGCGCTATGTCCGGGCTATGTGGTGGATGCGATAAAACCTCCCATCCCAGCTCCCGTAGCTTTTGATGAGTCATCAATGAAGTGTATGGTCTGGCGTTGTCCTGTTGGAACACTACACCCTTCCTGTTGGCCAATTCTGGACGCTTCTGGTCGATCGCCTACTTCAAGCGATGCTGCTGTTCGCAGTAGATGGTAGAATTAAGCGACTAACCATATGGGAGCAGCTCATAGTGGATGATTCCCTTCCAATCCCACCAAACATACAGCAAAACCTTCCTGGCCGTTAATCCCGGCTTGTCCACTGTTTGGGACGATTCACCGGCCTATGTGATCCATTTTTCGTCGCCAGTCACCATCCGCTTCAAAAATGGGTCGAGTTCGTTCCGTTTCAGCAGCATATCGCAGTCGTTGATTCGGTCCAGACTGATTTTTTTTGCGTCAAACCATGCGGCACCCAAACAACAAGCTTTTTTGTGCATCCAGCCTTCTGCAGATGGTTTAAAATGGTTTGGTGACTAACTCCAATCTCCTGGGCGATGTCACGAGATGTCACATGCCGGTCTAACTCGATGTTTTCCATGATCTGATCGGTATTCGTCGTCACAGATCTTCCACTTTATCCATGGTGTCGTTTTCACCCTCTCCCAAAACACCATTAATCTCTCGGAACGTTTCTCTAGCGGATTTGCCTTTAACCAAGGAAAACTTTAAAATATCGTGAAGTCAAGACAAGATGTATAGTATTGTCAGATACAACCTCTGTAGCGTTTTATACATAGCCGCGAAATTAAAAAGACAAAAAGTCGGACTACCTATTATAATATTTCTAATGTTATCCACAGAAGTCAGTGTGGTCTGGGATGATAACATAGTGAAACTTCTTATGACGCCACTTTAAATCCATTTTTTACGAAAAATGTCTAACAGTCATAGTCAATCTCCTAAATCTGACAGACCTTTCACTTTTGTGACAATTTTTGACAAAACTGCTCGAGAGAAATTGTCACTTTTGTACAAACAGTCAGAGGTTAGCTTTCAAATCAACTTGGTTTGAAATATGACCACAAACGAAGCTTACCATTTAGTAAATTTTAATCGAAGTATTGGAAAGACATGTTAACAACTTTGATATATTGTTAATTTGGTGTCAGTAAATTTGACGTGATGAATACTGCGCATTAGTCAATTAGAAATTAGAAATTTTTTAATATATTATATATATCTAATTTCGATGGAATATACGATAAAAAGTGTTCAAGAGATTTTCCGAACGCAGTGCTACCTAACGGATAAGTTTGTGGTTCTAATAGCCTATTCCGATCATAGCGCCACCTGTCGAATAGAGTTCCATTTTCTCCATTCGAAAAGATAGGATTAGTATATTTTTATTTTAATAATGGATTCTATTTTGGGATTAGACTCTTACTATCGGATCTTATAAATAACACTATACGTCAAAATCGACTTTTTTTCTGGATATTATACCAACCTTTTTTTAAGTAAAAAAGTGCATTCTCCGATTTTCGAAGTTAGTCTCTAAAATCGAAATTAAAAAAAAAACGATTAAGCATTTAGTAACTAATAAATTCGATATATAGAAATAATCTACATTTTCTTCTCAATTCAATAGTGAATAAAAGCTTTTCGCCAGGCTTAAATGAAAGGTGTTATAAAGTGTCCAATATCTTTCGATATTTAAAATTTTTATATCTTTCGAAGATCTAACTTTGACCCTTCATAGAGGAAAATATTAGCTGTGTATTCTACCAAAAGATTTTAAGTTAAATAATTTTAAAGTCTAATAAATATAATCCTCCTTTACAACCATCACTCACTCCTTTACCTAAACAACAATTCGCAAGCATGGCCTTCAACTCATCAGCTAATCAAAAATAATTCTTTGCGCCCTTTCAATCAAAATAAGCCTTTCAGGCACCGCCTCGCGCCATAAATGCGAGCCTTCTGGAATTCCAGCGAAGCATACACACACAGCTAATTAAGTGACAAAGGACGAAAATTCGAACTGAAACAAACAAACAAAAGTGCCGTGCTACAGTTTGGCAGGCCACAAGCAGCCTGCGTCATGCATCCTTTCACGCGTGAACTCGCCGACCTTGACCATAATTTTAACGCTTAACGATAGTGTGACCAGTAGCCGGTGCTAACAACAACTAGTCAGTCGTAGGTACATTGACGATTGTGAAAATTAGAGCACGAAAGGGTTAACTGCCACTACCGCTGTGCTGTAGGCTCACAGAACACCTTGAAAAGTATGAAAAGGGTTGGTCATAATCGTTGTGCTCTCGCGCTACTCCTTCATATTGTACTTTACGCCGTTTGTTTGTTATTTGTTTGGCGCGCGCGCGCAGTAACAAAGCCCATTTTATTGCCAAACAGCACAGAGGCAACAAAGCAACGGCATGTCCTTGCTTTAATTGCGCGCCATTTAAGGTGATCCCGATTTTATCATTCACCTTTGTGTGAGTTGCTCTAGTTGCAGTGTTGCTATTGTTGTTGTTTCTTTCTGTTGGCTGGCTGCGAAATTTGCATGTCGAAAAAGAAAAGGATTTGTGTGTGACTTGTGAGAATTTCGAAAATTCGAAAATTTTGAAATTCTTCGGACCTCTCGTACATTTCCTAGAAAACTCAGCAACAAGTTTCGCATTTTTTGTTGATTTTTCTTGTTTCTGAAAACACTTTCATATTCCAGTTCACAAAAATTTTCGAAAATTCATACATCAAATGTCAGCTAAGCTTGTTTGTTTTTCTATACCATTTCTTATTATCCTTCGAAGTACTACACACTCATCAAATCACTTGTCTGACTTTGGCTAAGCCGTGCTTAGTTTATTTTCTTTGGTGACTTTTGAAATTTCTCCGCCACAAATCTGTTGCTAAAACAACAATCATCTTCTAGTCAAGAGATTTACTTTCAACTGCTCGCCTAAGCACTTCCTGCAAAAACATCCTTTTCCGCTAAGCCGCGGCAAGTTAGTCGCGACAGCTGTCTTTGTAAGCTGCTTCCTAGTCGCATCTGTAATCAAATTTTTACCGTCAGCCACTTGTTCGATTCGTGACTTTTCCTCCACTTCACCCTGTGCATCCACTTGCTCGACAGCAGTTGTAATTATGCTGTGGGAAAATTCTCAATTTCCTCCACTTCACTTAATCAATTTATCCTTCCATACCACTTTCGGTTGCTTTGCTTGTTTTCCCTTATTAAAGCGCCGTTATTATGTCATAAAGTATGCATTACTTCTATTTTTCTTTTGAAATGCGTGAAACCTTTCCATCCTACACGCTATTTTACGCTCCTCATTCAATTTCGTTTATTTATCTATTTTGCCCCCTTCCAGAAGGCTGTCCGTCCGCGCTCACACAAGTTCTCACGCAATGAAGTAATCGAGCGCTGCCTGGCACTCGTGTAATGCGTGAAAAAAACAATAAATGTGTTGTTGTCTTATTTGTTCGTTGCGTTTTTTACCCTTCATTCACCGATTGATGTGGTAAAAAACGGAACAACTGTTCTATTAAGGATTGCCAGTGGTTACACTTTTCTTTAAGGAAAGTGTTGGTGTTGGAGGGAGAGGGTTTTTTTATTTTCAAAGAATATTAATTGTAGTAATATTAGTCTGCACCCGGGAATAGTTTAGGAATGGTTGGAACCGAAAATATAAATTACTGAATTCAGAGAAAATTTGCGTCTAAAGCGTCTATCCATATTATACCGAGTTCTACACCAGAAATTAGAGATCAAAAGTGATCAAATCGGAATCTTTGGAGATCGGAGATCGATTAATGGCGGATTCAGCTTTCAAGTGGATTAATATAAAAAGATATTACTAATTTCTATGAAAATGAGAACTTACAAAGAATATTAAAGGAAAGGACAGGTCATTGGGAGCAACATATATTGTACTGTAGTATTTATTACAGTTTCCGGGTACTACTAAAGGTTAAGATCTACTATTGCTGAGCTCTCATATTCTCAACTGAAAATAGTTCTAAAAACGAAAGCCGCTTTTGGAATATTTTAAAGTTTAAGTGGTTAGGTGGGTTTCAAAATTAAAAAAAAATTTAATTATATAGTACAATATGTTTAAATATAAGGTTGTCAAATATCTTCCTTCTGCCTTTTTGAATTATTTTGAATTTCGCAGCTATGTATAAAGCGCTACAGAGCTCGTAAGCATGGAGATCCATAACCCCGAAATTCGGGCTATTTTAAAGTTTTCCTTCGTTAAAGGCAAATCCGATAGAGAACGTTCCGAGAGATTAATGGTGTTTTGGGGGATGGTACTCTATCACTTCGAACTGCGGAGGAATGGTTTCGACGATTCAGAGTGAGTTAAAACGACACCATGGATAATCCAGCCGGCGGAAGAACTGTGACGACGAAAACCGATAATATCATGGAAAATATCGAGTTAGACCGGCATGTAGCATCTCGTGACATCGCCCAGGAGATGGAAGTTTGTCACCAAACCATTTTAAACCATCTGCAGAAGGCTGGATACACAAAAAGCTGGATGTTTGGGTGCCGCATGATTTGACGCAAAAAAACCTTGTGGACCGAATCAACGCCTGCGAAATGCAACTGAAACGGGACGAACTCGACTAATTTTTTAAGTGAATGGTGACTGGCGACGAAAAATGTATCACATACTACAATATCAAATGAAAACGGTCGTGGTCGTAGGCCGGTGAATCGTCCAAACAGTGGCCAAGCCGGGATTGACGGCCGGAAGGTTTTGCCGTGTGTTTGGTGGGATTGAAAGGGAATCATCCACTATTAGCTGCTCCCATATGGCCAGACGCTTAATTCTACCATCTACTGCGATCAACTGGACCGCATGAAGCAAGCGATCGACCAGAAGCGTCCAGAATTGGCCAACAGGAAGGGTATAGTCTTCCACCAGGACAACGCCAGACCACACACTTCGTTGATGACTCGTCAGAAGCTCACGGGAGCTCGGATAGGAGGTTTTAATCGCATCCACCATATAGCCTGGACTTAGCGTCAAATGATCACCACCTGTTCCTGTCTATGGCTAACGCTCTTGGTGGTGTAAAGTTGAACTCAAAAGAGGCTTGTGGAAAGTTGCTGACCGTGTTCTTCGCAAATAAGGAAAGGAGCTTCTACGAGGGGGGTATTATAAAGTTGCCGTCTAGATGGAAACAGATTATCGAACGAAACGCCGGACATTTGAACTAAATCCGATTTTTATTAAGCATTGAATAAAGAGCAAAAAAGTGGAAGGGAGATATTTGATAACTCAAAAATATCACATAAATCCGAGTAATATTCTAAGAAATATACAGTTTGAAAGTTCCGTCCATCGGACGACTTTAAACGCAGTTATCTCAAAACTCAAATTCTCAAGTCGGTGCCCACGATATCTCGAAAAGTTAAGATCGAATGACATTTGAGTTCGAGTTTAATGTTAAACACCAATATGCCACATAAACTCCAGCTTATGACACTTAGTTAACTCATTAAAAATGTATTTAAAGTTGATTTAGTTGTGTGTTAAGCTCTATGTTTGCTGACAGTGTTTAATAATAAACACCAATATGTTCGGTAAACACGTGTTCATGACACTAAGTTAACATATTAAAAAATTATTTAAAGTGGGGTTAATTGTTTGTTAAACTCTATGGTTACTTATCGTGTTTAACTTTAAATACTAAAAAGTTCCACAAACTCGAGTTTAGTGATGAACACCAAACCGTAAACTCGAGTTTATATCACTGATGTAACTCGAGTTTAATCGTAAACACCAAAACGTAAACTCGAGTTTATGTCTCTAATCCTATGCCCTACATTTTGTGTTTAGTAAACTCGAGTTTAATGATAAACTCCAAATCCTAAACTCGAGTTTATGCCACCAAGTTAACTTGTTAAAAACGTTTAAGGTTATTCAAAATTTAACTTGAACTAATAGAATTCAAGAAACTGTGTAAGCTTGGGTATTATGAGTTTCTAGGTTGGAATAGAGAACACAATTTTTAATTGATTCATTTAAGCTGTGAGAAAAGTGCTTTAAATTTTCATTTTAAAATACTTATAAAACACCGTATTTTCCATGTTTCCCTGTAACCACAATTTCATCCCTTAATAACTGAAATCCAACCAAAGAATCAACACTGTCAATAATTTATATTACAACTGCCAATCTACTCTCAATCAACAGATATCATATGACCATTCATTCGTACAGACATAAACCTGACGTCATCATTATGGAAATATATATGTACCTGCTGTAACCTTTACCCTTCCACATCCCTTCCTCGAGTAGCAATAAACAACAAATAGAAAGAGGGAAATAAAAAAGGGAAGACAACAGGTAAGTAACTGTGCTGGTGTATACAAATATTTACGCATGCGCATCCTTTAACATAATGCCTGCCAATCGAGCAGGAGCACAATGTAAATACGCGAGAAAACGCCGAGAATCAACTGCTGGCGGGGGTTGAGCTGAGTTGGCAGCGTGTTGCAACCGAGTGAGCATGCAATTTAATCCTCTTCCGTTGTCAATCAGTCAACGCTGAGGCATTTAGATATTTGTTTTGTTGCTCTCCATGCATATGTAGGTGTGTGTGTGTGTTTGTCTGCGATTCTTTGGCAATTTGCCAGCTCATCAGCACAAAATGCTTAAGGTTTAATTCTCATTTCGTTAGAATGAAAATATTTTCTCAAGAGGATCATGAAGCAGCGGAAAGTAAAAAAGGCATGCAGTTACAGACACACACATATATCTAGAGTTTGAAAGGATTACGGTAAATATATTGTTTTTGGCACATTGTTGTTGTTGCCGCTCGCATTGTGGTTGCTGCTTTTGTTGGCATATTCATGTATTTGTTGTTGTTTGTTTTCAACTCGTTTTTGCACGGCAAAAATGCTCGAAGTGCGAAATGAAGCGTAAGTACGACGTGCAGTATGCGCATGCGTAGGCATTTATTTTACCTTGTGTCCTCAAGGTGGTTCATATATATATATATATATTGACTGTGTGACAACAGCATACCAATTCAGGGGTGTGTATGTGGAGGTGTATACCGACTGGCATGTGTGCTGGTGTGGCATCTTCCTGTGAAATTTGGCTTTACTGAGCAGCAGTAGAAAGGGGGGTGGATGGGATTTCTAATTTCTTTCGCTTATATTTCTTCTGTTCCTTTAACATGCTTTTCTTGTTGTGTGTTTACTATATTTCTATTTTTCCATTCATATACCGTCGCTATATAATCCTTTCGCTATGTCCTTTAATATCCTTTATGCCGCTGTATAAGTGTATAAAAGGATTTGTTACGCTACCAATTGTTTGTATTTGCATTTCTATACCCTTTCTTACTGTCAGTGTCTCATATGCTAGCTGCTTTGTTGTTGTAGTTCACGCTCATTTGACAGCGGAAATGCTATTCAAATTTTTTTGATTGATTTATGAAAGGATATGTGCGCGCGCCGTTAGGTTAAAAGCTAACTGTAAATTTTTTGATTTAGATGCGTCTGTCAGTTGTTGCATAACAGCAGAGTAGAGTAATCATACATATATGATTACAATCACAGATGCTGCTTCACGCTCCGCTCCATCTGCTGCTCCATCCGCTGCTTCACGGAAATCTCCATTCAATGCCAGTACGCTTAACACGAAACAGTTATATTGTGTAAGAAGTATACACAATCTGCGTTTGGAGCATATGCTTATTAAATCTGTATGTTAATGAGTTGAGCTAACGGTATGCCTAATTAAAAAAGGGTAGTGATTCCAGTAGATGGCTTGCGAAGACAGCTGGCATTGCTGGATATTCCACCACCTAGTTGGATATTAATTATTCTTAAGGTAGATATTACTGCATATTACTGTTAATAATGTCAGCTGCTTCTAATCATAAATGTTTTTGATTAACTATATCTTGAGCATTTTGTATAACAAAAGGCATTTGGTAATAAAGAACATGTTCTGTAGGGAGATCTGTTATTTATCTTACATAATTTTTAAATGCATACATATCGTACCAATCCTTTCTAGATCTGTTTCTGTGATATATATATTTAGAACGGATGTCACTTCCCTAGAAGTGTATCTTAAGAATAGTTAGTTGATTAGCTGTTATTATAATCTAAGGATTTTAAAGACTAGTTCTTAAAATTTTTCTAAAAAATAGTTATCTCATAAAGTTACTTAAATAGGGATTTGTGGAATCCTCTTTCAAAAAAAAATTAAAATGTTTCTCTGTTCAAAAGGTATAAATATGCACATATGACCAGTTACAATAGGGAACCATGAAATGATTCCTCACTTGACCGGTAATACTTCTCATTTCCGTCTCTCTATAATCTATTACATTTGATCTATGGAGAATATTTGGCTTAAATACCTCCCGATCGAGCTTTAAATAAATGCATATTCTGCTTGATAAAGAAACCATGAATTAAATTGTCCCAGTAGTTAATAAAACATATTCAAAAGTTCCTTATCCAGATTTTTTCTTGAAGATATCTCCAATGGAAGCCAACGTCCAAATCAGGTAGCTGCAATTATAAACAAAGTATGCTGTAGCTGAAAGCATAGGAAAAAAATCTACCGAAACCTGCCGAGAGTCTTCATTTACTTCTACACTGTATTTAGTAGCAGAGAAAAAATCTTAAACAGTTCAGGGACTGTTGTCTAAATTTATAAGTCGACACGGTATGCCAGGTAATACACATGACGTTCTTTAACTATCGGAAATGAGCTGTTTCGATAAGGTCGGAACATAGAGAGAGGTGTGTTAGATGAGTGGGTTTGAGTTGGCTATTCTGGAGACTATTTTAATGAAGGGCTTATGTTGATTATGTTGGGATCAAGTCTACATAAATAATAGGCAAGGAGTGGTCTACAACAATATTTAGAATTCAATTGCCCGAGGGGAACTCTAGTTTCTATAGACAGTCCTTGCTCCTTCATCTGCGAACAAAGTTCATAATGCGAATCTGTCTTTACGGTTACATATTTTAGTTAAAGTTCCAAGTTTTAAGAACTATAATAATAATTGTCCCAGTAGTTAATGAAGTCAAAGTTCAAATCAGGTTGGTGAGTAATTATAAACAAAGCCATTCAGGTTTCCACTTGTTCAAGCAGAAAACATCCTTCCTATATCTGCTGTGAATCTTCATTTAGTTCTGCAAGTTACTTAGTGGCAGAGAAGAAACCTTAAATGGTTAAGAAGATGATATCAAAACCTTATAGGGTGGAAAATATGCCAGCTATTGTAACCAAAGACCTTTAACTTACGGAAATTAGTTGTTTCGATGGGGTCGGAGCATTGAGAGAGGGGTGTTAGATGAGTTGGTTTAAATTAGCTATTCTGGGAAGTATTTTAATGAACGGCTTTGTGGATTGTTTTAGGATTAAGTCTACACAAATAATAGGCAATGTGTGATCTGCTACAATATTTAGAATGCAATTGCTCGAGGGGAACTCAAGTTCCTATAGACAATCCTAGCTCATTCATCGGTGAACAAAGTTCTTGTTTAGAATTTCATTTTAAGATTTAATATTTAAAGTAGCTAGATATGACCCGTTAAGCTTTGCTGTTACAGATAATCAAAGTTTCTATCATTAAATGTCCAATATAGATATTTATAAGAAATGAGCGGCCATGAGCAATTATACACAAAAGAAATATATAAAGTGTGGTATTTATGGCCATCCAGGCCGAGGAGTGTGCTTTCATAACTTTATTAGACCCGGCCATAATTTTTGGAATCAAAATGAACTTATGTTGGGAATTTTAATCGTTTCTAATATTAACTGATAATATTTAACTGATAAAATTTACATAATCATACTAGGAAACCTTCTTAAATTATTTGGAATTTGAGTCACAATTTTATTTTATTTTTTTTGATATTGGTTGATTCAAATCTGTATTATTTGTATGAATATATGAATAATAGGTCTAACAATTCCCTTGAATATTAACCAAATTAAGAAGGAGTGATTTGAACCCACTTCATGGCATATTATTGCCCGGAATATGCAAAGTAAACAAAGCTAACATTAAATAACGTGTGATTTTTTTGAGGTTAGGATTTTCATGCATTAGTATTTGACAGATCACGTGGGATTTCAGACATGGTGTCAAAGAGAAAGATGCTCAGTATGCTTTGACATTTCATCATGAATAGACTTACTAACGAGCAACGCTTGCAAATCATTGAATTTTATTACCAAAATCAGTGTTCGGTTCGAAATGTGTTTATCGACAAATTTTGTTCAGCGATGAGGCTCATTTCTGGTTGAATGGCTACGTAAATAAGCAAAATTGCCGCATTTGGGGTGAAGAGCAACCAGAAGCCGTTCAAGAACTGCCCATGCATCCCGAAAAATGCACTGTTTGGTGTGGTTTGTACGCTGGTGGAATCATTGGACCGTATTTTTTCAAAGATGCTGTTGGACGCAACGTTACGGTGAATGGCGATCGCTATCGTTCGATGCTAACAAACTTTTTGTTGCCAAAAATGGAAGAACTGAACTTGGTTGACATGTGGTTTCAACAAGATGGCGCTACATGCCACACAGCTCGCGATTCTATGGCCATTTTGAGGGAAAACTTCGGAGAACAATTCATCTCAAGAAATGGACCCGTAAGTTGGCCACCAAGATCATGCGATTTAACGCCTTTAGACTATTTTTTGTGGGGCTACGTCAAGTCTAAAGTCTACAGAAATAAGCCAGCAACTATTCCAGCTTTGGAAGACAACATTTCCGAAGAAATTCGGGCTATTCCGGCCGAAATGCTCGAAAAAGTTGCCCAAAATTGGACTTTCCGAATGGACCACCTAAGACGCAGCCGCGGTCAACATTTAAATGAAATTATCTTCAAAAAGTAAATGTCATGAACCAATCTAACGTTTCAAATAAAGAACCGATGAGATTTTGCAAATTTTATGCGTTTTTTTTTAAAAAAAGTTATCAAGCTCTTAAAAAATCACCCTTTACAATCATCATATTTGTTTTCATTTAACTTATTAGTAGGGCAAACACTTGTAAAAATTCCCCAGAGTGACTCACTCGCCGCACATAACACATTCCCTTTTCTTGTTGACGAATAAAATTATAAAAAACAGCAAAATTATAAAAATTAGCGAAAATTTCTTTTCGCGGAACTGCAGCACTGACTAATTGTGTGGAGTTCAGTAGCCTCGAAAAGCCAAAAAACCAAGTCGTAAACAAAAATGAGACAAAGCGACGAGGGAAGAAGAACACTGTGCTGCCAGCTGGACCCATTTTAGCGCCACTTTAACGCTGAGTGAACCGTTACATGGCCAAATGGCAATTGAATTGGACATTTTGACCGAAAACAAACGTTGTAAACAGATTGTAAACAAATATTATTAGTGACGTGGACATGCGATGATACACATCAGAATGACATGAAATAAGAACGTAAGAACATAAATAAATTTGTAAGCGTCTATATATGTATGTGCGTACATATGTCGGGGTTCTGTTGGAAAAATAAAACAGTTATTACATACGCATATTTACTTGTAAGCTTAGCGCTGAGTATGTGTCTCGCGAGCGCGACTATGCGACGAAGGTTCGTTGGCTTACACCGTTTGGTTTGGTTGTTGTTGTTTAGTTGACTCTGGCTGGTCGTTCGCTTCTTGACCCATTTACGCCTGATCGTGCGTTTGTGGTGTTGAACGTGCCACCATCACCGTACAACAACAATAGCATTAAAAACAACTGCAATAACAACTCTCAAGCGATCGACCGACCAACTCCAACGCTTGGCTTAATAGCCTGAAAGTTTTACGTTCTCTTTGCGTGTTTTGTTATTCTCTACTTGTTTCGCTGTAATTCTTGTTGGTGTTGTTGCCGCGTTCTTACTGTAATTCTTTGGCCACAAGAATGTTCTACCAGCTGACAGCCAGCTCTACTCGGTGTGTATGTGAGTGCAGTGACCAAAGCGAAAATAGGTGAAATAGTGTATCAAGTGGGAGGGGGCCGAGAGCACGCAGCAAAGCAACGCAGTCACGTTGATGAGCTGATGAATGATGGGCGGACAGTTTTGTGCAGGGGGAGCACGTATACACATGCATATTGTATTTAGATTTATGTTCTAAAGTGAATGGCGCTTCAAGTCGAGGTTGTAATATTTTGAAAAGTGGTTTGGGTTTTATATGCCGCTCATTTATGTATGTATGTATGTATATATGTAAAATATAATAATGTAAACTGAGCACAGCTCGTTGAGTCGTGGTTTCGAAAAATTTCAATAAACAATATGTCTTGTAATTGTTGTAATATTTTATTACAATTAAAAAATCAATATATTTTCGGGAGAAAGTATTTATGGACAATTTTATATAAACCGGAAGTGGATATAAACCGGAAATGGTTATAAAACCGAAGTGAATACCGGAATTTGGCACTAAATGTAAATAAACATAAAACGGAAGTTGAGCCAAAACTGAACTATATAAACCGGAAGTGAATATAAACCGGAAATAGTTTTAGACTGGAACCGGACATAGATTCGAATCGTTATGTCAATATATTTTTGGGAAAAGTATTGATGGGCAATTTAATACAAACTGGAAGTGGATATAAACCGGAAATGGTTATAAAACCGAACTGAATACCGGAAATACTAGATCAAAATAAACATAAAACGGAAATTGATCAAAAAACTGAACTATAGAAATCGGAAGTGAATATAAAGCTGAACCGGATATAAATTCCTTAATAGCAATATATTTTCCGGAAAAATTACTGTTGAAAAATTTAACACAAACCGGAAGTGGATATAACCCGAAAATTATTATGAAATCGATTTGAATAACGGAATTTTGTACAAAATCTGAACAACATAAACCGGAAGTTGAGGGAAAAGTTAACTATATAAACCGGAAGTGAGTATAAACCGGAAATGGTTATAAACCGGAACCGGATATAAATTCTAATCCATATATTTTTCGAAATAACATATGAAAAAAGTGCAAAAGGATGCAAAAAAATATTTGCCATCATTTTTTTTTAATTTTTAAACTTGTTTCGATTTTATACACATTGTTGTTGTAGTCGATTTTTGTTATTGTACTAAAAGGAACCAGTAATTTTTGGTGAGCAACTATATATTATTGTGTATGTATATGAAACTGGAACTGAAAATCTTGCCGGAACCGGAACTGGTTATATACCGGAACCGGATACAAATCCAGAATCTTCCAACTTACACCAACTCAACTGTATTTAAAGTGGAAAAAAGGTAGCATTAGAGTTTTTGTCCCAAATTTACATTCTTAAATCTATCTATAGGTACTTATACCATAATATCTGAAAGCACATCAAAAACATACGTAAATATATATTTCATTTGTAATAACGGTTATAAGGCAATATCTCTTCATTTCGAAATAAATTTGCATAATTTTCGAAAAATTCTCGAAATTTCACTTACAAATCCACTTAAAAGATCAAGTGCACTCCAAAGTGTCTGAGTAGCGTCTGCTTCGTCTATAGCTCGTATTTACAGTTAATATAAAAACCATAAAATAATATTTTATTAATGCCAAAAAACCAAAATTTACAAAAAAAAGTAACTTTTTTCATTTCCACGCAGCTCTTGTGTATGTATGGAGTTCTACAAGCCGCCCAGAGTTCAATGAACGGAATTGAACTCGAGCGCACCATTTCTACAGAGAAACGAGTATTATTTACCAGAAAAATTCTTTCTTTTACCAACACACACACATACAGAAATGCAATTGCAACTATATATATTACTTTATAAAATATATAGAAGAGAGGGTGCGAGGGAAATGGTGCAGCGGTAGCAAACATATAGATGTTTATGGGTGTGTGTTTCTGTGTGCAAATTTGCAATGTCCACCACAACGACGACCAGCGTCTACTTTCATTGCAACCAGTTCTGCAACAAAGAGAAAGGCTTTCTCTCAAAATCGCATGTGTATTTGAAAGCGCTTACACCGCTGAAGAAATGTGCAGAAACGTAGAAATGTAGAAATGCAAGCCCGTTGCAAGTAACAAATAAGCGCAAGGCGTCGAGCAGCGGCGCAGCGTTTTCAGTTGGCGAATGCAATTTATTTCTTTCTACGCTTTGTTGCTTGTTTTTGTAAAATTTACAGTTGTTGTTGGTGTTTCTTTATTCAAAAACGTGGCGTTAAAAACTTATAAGCATTCTGAGTGGTTTTATACTAAAGACTTAAGACACGAACTTGATGACGAATTTACATTAAAATGCAATGGCATGATACACACACCTCGGTCAATATCACACCTTGGCAATATCAACTTAGAAATCAGATTTCTAATAGCTTTTGAGTGCGTGGAAAGGTTTTAACTTTGGGTTCCCGAAAACATGTTCATTAAAGAATAATAGGTCGATAAGGACGAATTATTTTTTATAGAGGTTGCACCGGCAATAAGAAATACTTTTAGAGGGAAGAGGGGATTAGAAGTAAAGGGTACTTGCTAAAACTAACTGAAATTTTTAAATTGCCAATTAACTCAAAAATATATGCTTTAGAATTTCTTAAAATTCTAAAAAGTGCAGGAGACCCACTCAAACCAAGTGCAAAGAATGTTTGTTTGGCCGTTGTACCCTCAAAGGAAAATCATTGCTTATAATACCAAAATTACTCTCTTCGAGATCTTATATAGAGTGACAGATTGTACTGGGAACACTGAAATTATTATTGGGTTTTTAAATGGAGTTATCAAAGAATTGAGGAGTAACTTATGATACAAATAAGAGCGGTTTTAAAGTTTACGAGACTTTCTAACAAAAAGCTAGGGAGTTTTACCAAGTTATTTATATATTTTTCTCAGACCAAAAAAACACACAAAAAAACAAAACACCAAAAAAAATGTACAATATTCGACCAAGATCTTAAACCGAAAGCCTCTTAGATAGAGACATATCAAATAACGTACTGTAACTTCACCATAAAAAAGCACAGTATTGAAGACTGTGGTGACGAAAAGTGTTGGTTATATAATCGATATGTGGGAGGATGTTCTCTGAGTATGAACAAGAATCGACTGAAGATAACTATTATAAGGCCTGTTGGTCTATAGGCTCTTCAACAATATATAAGGTTGGCAAATATCTCCCTTCCACCTTTCTGTCTTTTCAATTTAGCGGCTATGTAAAAAGCGCTACAGAGCTCGTATCTGGCAATACTAAACATCTTTGAAAGGTCTTGACATAATCTACAAAATGACGCTATGCATGATTAGTTTGGGTATTGCGTTCAACAGTTATAGACGTGTAAACATGGAAAGCCGTGCTATTTTAAAGTTTTCCTTGGTTAAAGGCAAATCCGCTAGAGAAACGTTCCGTGAGAATAAGGGTGATTTGGGGTATGGTACTCTATCACTTCGAACTGCGGAGGAATGGTTTCAACGATTCAGAGTGGGTGAAAGCGACACCATGGATAAGTCAGCCGGCGGAAGACCTGTGACGACGAATACCGTTCAAATCATGGAAAACATCGAGTTAGACCGGCATGTGGCACCTCGTGACATCGCCCACGAGATGGGAGTTAGTTACCAAACCATTTTAAACCATCTGCAGAAGGCTGGATACACAAAAAAGCTTGATGTTTGGGTACCGCATGATTTGACGCAAAAAAACCTTCTAGACCGAATCAACGCCTGCGATATGCTGCTGAAACGGAACTAACTCGACCCATTTTTGAAGCGGATGGTGACTGGCGACGAAAAATGGAACACATACGACAATATCAAACGGAGACGGTAGTGAGCGAAGGCCGGCGAATCGTCCCAAACAGTGGCCAAGCCGGGATTGACACCCAGGAAGGTTTTGCTGTGTGTTTGATGGGATTGGAAGGGAATCATCCACCATGAGCTGCTCCCATATGGCCAGCTGATTGAATTGCACCATCTACTGCGAAAAACTGGACCGAATTGGCCAGAATTGGCCAACAAGACGGGAGTAATGTTCCATCAGGACAACGCTAGACCACACATTTCGTTGATGACTCGTCAGAAGCTACGGGAGCTCGGATGGGAGGTTTTCTCGCATCCATCATATAGCCCGGATATAGTGCTATGTGATTACCACCCTTTCCTGACCATGGCGAACGCCCTTGATGGTGTAAAGTGGAACTCAAAGTGGGTCTTCTACGAAGGGAGTATTATGAAGCTTCCGTCTAGATGGAAACAGATTGTTGAAAGAAACGGCGCTTATTTGAACTGAATCCGATCACTGGAATACTTTTCATAAAACATTGAATAAAAAAGCGGAATAGAGATATATTATATATCACATATTACGCATGCTCGCTTTATGCGACAAGGTCTCATTTATCATAAAAATTTTCCAAAAGCCCCAATAATATATTCTAATGCCACAAAGCTTCTCCTCATGCACATAAATTCAGCTTCTTAAATACACATAAATGTAAGGTCTATTATTTCTGTCCAAAATGTATAGAAAAGAGAAAAAAAGAAACAAATATACTCAATACGGATATGCATTCAAAGATCTGCGCTGATAACTTTACACTTTTCTCAAATCATTTCCTGCGACCTCCAGCTGACAACACAAATCGACGGCCAACGTCAACTCTAACAGCCTGTTTGACCTTTAAGTAAGCTAGACAAGCTTAACGCTGTTGTTGTTACTGTTGTTGTAGTTATAACTGCAGTGGCATTGACCTGTAATGCGTAGACAGTATTTTTGAGGTAAAAGAGTGTGGGCCACTTGCATGCGTTAGATAAATATAAAGCAAAGATTTTGAACTGCTTACAAGTGTTTGTATGTGTGTGTGTTTGTTGGTGTTGGTAAGTGGCAGCGCACCGCTCGAGCGGTCAATGCTCTTCGCTGTCTTCTTTCTTTTCGCTTTTTTCACTCGCGTCTTTCTAATCTGGTTGCTACATAAATGCTATTCTAATGACCAAATCTTTCACATTTCTTTTTTCAACAACAGCTACAACAACAACAACAACAGCTAGTAACAAACAAAAGTTCAAACTAAAAACCTTCTAAAATATGCTTTATTTGTTGGGGATTGCGTCTAGTGGCAGCTTTGCTAAGCGCCGAACATTTTGGAGTGAGAGTGTGTGTGTGTTTGTGTGCGTACCTTCACCGAGGCGAATGAACTCTGAGCTTGGCTTTTAGCTTAGATTATGTATTAAAAAGTTGATGTTTTTGTTGTTTTAGTTTAAGAGCCACCTTCTCCGCCGCATTATCGTCATTATGGTGATCATCGGCATCATTTACATACTTTTCATTGTCATTACTAAACATTTCTTTTTTCGTTGATTTTGTTATTGTTGTTTTTGGTTTTTGGTGATTTTGTTGTTATTGTTGTTTCTATTTTTTTGATGCTTTTCATTGCTTTTTTGTAGTATTGTGATTAGCTTTAGCGCAGTTCGTAGTTCAAAGACCTCATTTTTGGGCATCTTTTTCGCTTTTTATGTAATTATTCGTGTATGCTGGTGTGTGTGTGTGCATCAGTATTACTCCATCGTTGGAAAAAAATGGAGTTGCTTTTTTTTGTGAGCCAAAAGGTGAATGTCTTGTGTGTCTATGCAATCGCTTCAGCTACTAAGTTTTGACTTTGTTTCTAATTTATTATGCTTTTCGTCATTTCTGAGTGTGCTTTTTAACTTAGTGTTTCAGTGTGTGTGCGTGCTTAATTGCTGTTAGCCAGGCATTTTCGTGTGATATGCATTTATACTTGATCTATTAGTATTCTGTATTGTATTTTTATGATTTTAAGTTCCTTTGGGCTTAACTAAATCAGATCACTTCATTAAAGATTAAATAAATATATATTTTATGTTGTTTTTTTTTTTCAAAAACATATATTTTTTTTTTTGGATTTGAGATTGGATTTTCGTTGTTAATTATATATTTTGGCGCTTAAATATAAAGGTGCATAAATAGACCGATAGCGACAGTAAGGTTTGCCATTGCATTATCTTTGCGTATGCCCAGCCTTCTGTCGGCTAAGAAGAGATACCTTCCATGGCTCTCAATACTCTAATCTAAGAGAAATTGGGCAGCCGGGATGGAAAAAACTCAGAAGCTTCGTCAAATCGACCGAGTTGTTCAGGTTGTTGATGCTTATCAGCGTACCTTCGGGGAGCACAATGGGCTTAATAATAGCCTAAGTGCGGCCGTTTGCGGTCAGGCTCTCTTCGCCTCCCTTTTCAATCAACCAAGGTTTGCCATTTTATCATGGAAAGATATACGATCCAACAACGAGTCGAAATTATTAAACTTTACTACCGAAATTCGGAGTCAGTGGTCTCCACTTTAGGAGAGCTACGTTTAATTTATGATCGTCATAATCGTTCTGTCAGATCAACAAATAGTCGGAAAATTTGAATCCACAGGCACAATACAAAATGTCCCGTGCCAGTTAGACAAAGTAGTGCCAGTAGTGTCGAAAATATTGCTGCCGCTAGTGCATCAATTGACGAAGACCCAAATCAGTCTCTCACACGTCGTTCTCAAGCCTTGGACATCTCTGTGACGTCGTTGTGACGGATTTTGCGAAAAGATCTTGGTCTACATCCTTACAAATTCAAATTGACGCAAGAACTGAAGCCGCTTGACCACCAGAATCGAATCGAATTCGTGAATTGGGCTGAGCGACAACTTGAAAATGATCCGGAAATTCATCGAAAAATCAACATCGGCGATGAGGCTCACCAGTACTCCATGAGTCACCATTTCATCACGAAAAAATTACGGTTTGGTGGGGTTTTTGGGACGGCGGCGTCATTGGGCCGTACTTCTTCCGTGATGATGAAGACCGGCACGGTACTGTGAATGGAAATCGCCACCGCTCAATGATAGCCGAATGTTTTTGGCCCGAATTGGATGATATGGACTTGGATAGTTTGTGGTTCCAACAGGACAACGCCACAAGCCAAACAGCGAATGTCACAATCATTTATTCAAAATCAAGTTTGGTGAACATGTTATCTCACGAAATGGGCCAATCAATTTGACCTCGGTCGTGCTTTTTGACGCCGTTTGACTATTTCCAGTGGAGCTCCTTCAAGTCTATAGTCTATGCCAACAAGCCAGCGACGATTGAATAATACAAATATCGAATGTGGAATTGTAGCAGTATCGGCCGATTTGTGCTCGAAAACCGTCGAAAATTGGGTTCAGCGTCTGGACTTTTGCAAGCGTGCCCGTGGTGGCCATGTAAAAGAAATCGAGTTCCATACATAATGGTATCGAAAGAACTTTCACAGGAATACAGATTCCATTGATATCCCAAACTGTTTTTATTTTATTAAAAAAAACTCTCTCTGTAGTGGTCTTATCGGAAACTCCCTTTATATTTTATATTATTGAAATAAATTGGTTTTAGTTTTTTGAATCAGCATTCTTCATAATTTTCTCTGTCTGTTCAAATAAATATTTTGAACAAAAATGATCATGACAATTTTGTTGTTGTATTATAATGATTAATTTTTAACTTTTTAAGGTTGTAATGGTAATTGTCAATAATATTGAACTATGACACATACCCAATATGATGACAGTTAACATCTTTCAGCTTAGTTTTTTCTCGAGAAAATAGAAATTACAAGTTTTTTAATTCATACGTAAAACTACTTGATTCAAGTAATCCGCAAGATTATAAGTAATATTTAAACAAGAAGCTAATACTCAAACAGTGACCTCGAGAACACCCGAGTAACAAGTTTGAAGCGATTCCGTTGAATTTTTCAAAAAAGCGTCCGCCATATTGGATCCCCTATTTTGAATTTTGAAAAAGCGACACCGGATTCGTAATTAGCGACCCCGAAAACCCGAGAATAACGAGTTTCAGGTGAATCCGATGAATTTTAAAAATCGCTGTCCGCCATATTGGTTTTCTGTGGGTTTTTATTTTTGTGTGGCTGTGTTATCAAGCCTTTTAAATAAAAAATATATTTCTTCAAATCAATGTTATTAAAACTAATCTTAAATACCATAAACATTGTCTACATTTAGGCGAAATCGCAATTTATCGAAGACACATACCCACTAAGATGACATCTAACAGCAAAGACACACCTACCCAAATCGATAAGAGAAGCTACAGCTACTGTAACTAAAATAGGCTGTTTATTTCCACATTAAGTTCTCAATAACTGATACTAAAATACTATTTCTTTGCAAAGAACTTTTTTTATAGAAAAATAAAAGTTCATACTAATGACTTTGTCTACAAAAAAAGAAACCAAAATAATATTTCCCACTTGCGTTTGCTTTCATGAAAAGAAACGAAAATCCGTTCCTGTTTCAATTTCTTTGCGCAAATTTTCGCGCTCATTTACTTATTTACTTTTCATGTTGTTGTTGTTGCTTTTTTCGTGTGACCAACAGCGGTCAACGACCTAAACGGCCCAAAATCGCTGGGCGGCTTAGTGGACTGCGACGAATTCGGCAGAAGCGCCAAAAAATACGAAATGCGAACTGCGAAAATTCTCCTGAACTTGAAATTCTTCAACAACTACTATGGACTGAAGAGCTCTCTCTTTCACCGGCCAAAAGTAGCGTTCGACACAAAATATATATATTCGCACATACATAACTGCATACGCATGATGGAGGAGATATATACAACTGTAGATGTGTGATGGAAAAAAAATAATATTTTCGTACGAAAAATCCGCTATGCTACGCACTTCACACACTGACTAACGTTCTAGGCGTTGCTTATGGTTGTTGTTCTTTTTACTTTTTTATTTGTAATAATTCCATTCTTTCCACAGAATCAGCAGTCATTTGGCGGAAACTCCAAAAACTTCCCGAAAGCAAAACAAATTGGTGAAAGTTTTTTTGCGGATTTCTTTTTGTTGTTTACATTCTTATTTGCAAATGTTCGCCATTGAAGCGATTTTATATGTCGGCGTTCGTTTATTATTTGTTCTCTTTCTGTGTCTTTGAGTCAACTGTTAAAGCGGCCAAAACGGCTGTTGACTTGCTGATCACTGCTGTGGCTGAATACAACAAAAAGACGCTTTTGTGGAATCTGGCTTACGAAAAGGGGCGTTGAACTTCACTTTTGGATTTACTCTTTTATATATACATATGTATATACTCTCCCACATATATCTCGTGTAGTCTTGGTGTTGTTGTCGCCAATTTACGCATGCTAAAAGCAAGTGCACGTGAGATGTGCCGTTGTTACCGTTAAATGGCATTATCGTAACGAATCGATCAATTCAAAATGAGGCGCCTTAATTGCTTTTCCTTTTATTGCCCGTGATTCAGTAAATACATTTTTTTAGTTGCTCACGATTTCCTGACAATTTTATTTAGTAAATCCGAAGTTAAACATTTTTTAAAGGGATTTGGAATAAGAATATAATAATTTATAATATATTTATGAAAAATATTTAAAATTTATAAGATAAATTTAGGTGATAAAATGTGAGTTGATTATGTGTCTTGGCAACAGTTGACTCACAAAATTTTAATAAAAGGTAATGAATTTTGAGAACAAATTTGGTTCTTAACATTGTCTTACTAAAAAATAAGAATGTTATGAATTCGTGAAGATCCGTATCGTTTATCAAAGGTTCATCTTAACCTAGAAACACATCTAAGTTTAAGTTAATCAGTTGGAGATTTTATAAATATATGCCCTTAAAATATCAGCTATTGATCAAATTCTAATATTCGAAACAGTGACAATTTCAGATGTAAGCAGATAGTACTGGAACCCTAAAAGTATACTTAGAAAACTGAAATCAAGGTCTTTATATACAACAGCGAGTTATTCTCAGGTTTTATACGATTAATGGGTTATTTATCAAAGACATAAGCTTTAGAGAAAATAAAATAAATAATAAATAAATAAATGGTTAAAGAATACTTATATCACATATCGTTGCCATCAGAGTATATGAAATGTTGTAGAGGTACCAGAGAATATTTTATTAGTATTAGTATTAGGAAAGGCCTTGCCAAATTAACTATCATGAAGCAGTAGCACAATTGGGCCCGGGAATCTGTTCTTCAGTTTATTTGTATATTTGATTAACTTGGCCAATCTTAGTCTAATACAATAATCATAGAAATGTAAATGTAAATGGTTTGGAATGTATATTGTATGTAATTGGCGTTATCCGATTATAGCCGAATCGATAATAGCGCACCACTCCTCTCTTTCCCTCACAGTTCGGCGCCAATTGGAGATGCCAAGTGTAGTCAGGTCGCTCTCCACCTGATCTTTGCAACGGAGTGGAGGCTTTCCTCTTCCTCGGCCTCCTCTGTTGGGTACTGCATCGAACACTTTCAGAGCTGGAGCACTTTCGTCCATTCGTACAACATGACCTAGCCAGCGTAGCCGCTGTCTTTTTATTCGCTGAACTATGTCAATGTCGTCGTTTAACTCGTACAGCTCATCGTTCCATCGTCTGCGGTAATCGATTTTCTATTGGTAATTCGTTTTTATGTGGTGGGTCCCAAACCCTACGCACAACTGCAAAAGCGGGTTCACCTTTTCACTTAAGCTCGCCTCCAAAACGCTGTTTGATGGTTACCCAAAGTATGTATATGATTGGCGTTGCAACCGTTTAGCTGGTTATAGCCGAATCGATGAGAGCGCTCCTCTCCTCCACTCCTCTCTTTCCCTCGCAGTTCGGCGCCAGTTGGAGATTCCAAGTGTAACCAGGTCGCTCTCCAACAGGTCCCTCCAACGGAGTGGAGACCTTCCCCTTCCTCGGACGGCTCGGAGAGGTCCTTCTAAAGCATTTATACCTCTTCATTTGTAAGATAAGTTCCATCCAAAAACCACGTATAAGAGAAGTAGTTCTAGGAATCTATCTTTTGATTTTGATTTGAAAGCAAGTACTGAGAGTATTGTACAAAAATATCAGTCTAAATGAAATGGCTTTCGTGTGACATTGATTGGTTGGTTGGGAGGCAAAGTGAGCCTAACCGCGAGCGCCCGCACTTAGGCCCATTGTACTCCCCAGAGGTACTGTGATAAGCATCCTCTAAACAACTCGGTCTATTCCATGTTTACCTTATGCTACGGGTGGACGAGCTTTTCAAATGGCATTGTTCGCTTCATCCTTCAACTTCCCGAGACGCTTAGAAGCCATCAGAACAGACGTCTAAAACACATAATTTCCATAAAACCAATTCCTGAAATAAGCTTTTTTATTCATAATCCTTCAACTAGTTCAATGAAAATACAAGAAATATTATTTTTACATAAAGAAGAAAGCCCATAAAATCAGTGGACAGTAGTTTCTTAGCTGTGATAAAATAAATTACTAAGATTTTCTATTTTAATATTTTTAAGGCAATTTATTACTTAATTTTAATGAAAAGAGAGAAAAAAATTTCAAATACAATTTTTAATTTTTTTTTTTAATCAGTTTATATAACTCAGAAAAGTGATAAACTCTACATATCTTGAATTATGTGTGAGCTTCTAAGACCATAAATAATAACCTATATTGCAATTATCAAGCAAATAAAATAAAAATCATTGTAAAAATGTATATAATTTTTAAGAAATTACTACCCAAACAGCTACTCATAAATTAACAGCTAATAATAATGCTGTAACTACTATCATCTACCAGGCATAACGGAAACTGCACTAGCAAGCCAAACCACTCTCAAAGCGCACACTCAATGCAAGACTGATAAAAGCGTACAACGCATGCGCAAAGGCTGCGCCAGAAATGCACACACTCCCTTCTCTACTCTTTCAACCGAGAACTCACTCACTCCAGCTCTCTTTCACCGCTCATTGTCGCACACTCAAGACCGAGCGCAAACACACACACACTCGCTGACTTGAGTCTTCACTTGATCACCTTATCACTGTGGCTAAGAACTCTGAGTAGCTGAGCGAGTGTGTGTAAACGGAGGAGGCGAAATGGTTCGAGTGACGTTCGACGTTCATTGTCGTCACTTCATTGACTCACTCAGGTTCGAATAGCGGTAAAATTGCGGTACTTTTCGTTTTCATTGCAGCGTCGAGCAAATGTTTAGCCTAGATTTGCGCGCGAGTTCGTTGAACTGCTTGCTGTGGACTAAGCAGCAAGCCAGCAAAACTCGGCACAGCAACAACTACAGTTATGGTTAGCGGCTAAGCGTTGAGACGTGAGGGCCGTTTTATCGGGTAAGCCGAACCGCGACAGCAATGATTTGATTGATCAGGCTTGTCGATTTGTTGTTGCCTTTTTGTTGTATTTTTTCTTTATTTCTTGATTTTTTTTTTTGCTTCATTGCAAATGCGAACGAACAAGTTGCTCGCTTAAGTCTTTCGTTTTATACTCGTACTGTGGCGTGGAAGGTGTATGCTACATGTGTGTCGAGATGAATGTAGCGGTGCATGGGTGTAGTTGCAGGTGTAAGCTCATATGTGGTTTATTGCTGTATAAATTTTCGTATGCCAACAATCTGTTAATTTTTTAGAAATTATCAACTTATTAGAAAATTAGCAACAAATAAAGGGTTAACCATTCGAGGTAATACCAACTCTTTCAAGGAAAAAACACAGAACAACTAAATTTAATTGGGAATTTTTATTATCATTCTAAAAATCATTCGTTGGCATTTATTTTTTAAAGATTATCTTTCAAATATTAGCCGCGGCTACGTCTCAGATGGATCCGTCATCCGTTCAGTCAAATAACTCATTCGAGAATTTCGACTGGTAACTGGTGAATGACACGCGTGATGTTGTGCTCCAAGTTCTGAATTGAAGCTGAAATGTCCGCATAGACATTAGACTTTATATATCCTCACAAAAAAAGTCTTCAAAAAGTTCGGGATTCAATAGCTATAACTACTATGAGTTCACATACTTAATTGAAGGGACTCAAAGCTAAGGATCTAGAATACTCTAGGAAATTTTGTTCAAAAGAAAAAACTATAAGCTAATTCTTTTTTATTAATTCCAAGAATTTGATACTGATTTATAGTATTCTATCTATAGTATCTTCAAACAAGTAAGAAAAGGCTAAGTTCGGGTGCAACCGAACATTTTATACTCTCGCAATTTACTAATGTAATTTTATCAAGATAACACACAATTTGACCCATATATTCGGCATAAAGTCCAATAGAAAAACGAATATCATCATATATACATGGATATGAGGGCTGAGGTAATTCCTGAACTGATTTCACTCATTTTCATCACCAACATACATTATATCTAAGATATGCTCATTTAATTTGGCCAAAATATTTCACATATTAACCGATTTATAAGCTATTAAGCCCATCGTATTTTTGAAAATCCTATAATTAGGTATATGGGCACTAGGAGAAATTATGACCCGTTTTTAAACATTTCTGATACAGAGACACAATATTCAAAGAAAAAGATTTCCTCTGAATTAAATTAATATATCTGAGAGATTTACTGATATTATTTGGTGAAAAATTATCTTAAGGCACTGAGTTCTTCATATTCGTTATCCGGGGCATTGGAAAGTTATAGTCCGTTTTCGACAGTTTTTTCACAAGTGAAGCCAGAGATGATATGACACAAATAGTGTTTTATTCCGCTATCTTCATTGGTTCCTTATATATATATATATATTATAAAGTGAAGGAATAAGATGGAATTCAAAATTGAGTTATTTGGGAAGTTGTCCTGGTTGTGAACCGATTTATATTCCGCACGTGTCATAAGGGTGTCAAGAAAATTTCATATACCGAATTTCATTGAAATCTGTCGAGTACTTCCTCAGATATGCTGTTTGACCCATAAGTTGGCTATGCCACGCCCATTTTCCATTTTGTAAAAAAAATCTGAGTGCAGCTTCTTTCTGCTATTTCTTCTTTAATATTTAGTGTTTCTGACGTTTTTCGTTAGAGAGTTAACGCACTTTTAATAATTTTCGACCTAACCTTTGTATGGGAGGTGGGCGTGGTTATTATCCGATTTCAACTATTTCCATGGTTTATGGTGGGGTACGTAAAGGAACCGACTGCAGAAAGTTTAGTTTATATAGCTTTAATGGTTTGCGAGATATATAAATGCAAAAAACCTATTTGGGGCGGAGCCACGCCCACTTCCCCAAAAAAATCTCATCCAAATATGGCCCTTCCTAGTGCGATCCCTTGTGCCAAATTTACTTTAATATCTTTGTTTATGGCTTTGTTATGACACTCATTTTGTGGGCGTGGCCCATTTTCGAAAGCAATCCTCTCACGGTCCCAAGGAACATGTGTTCCAAGTTTCATCAAGATATCTCAATTTTTACTCAAGTTATCCGTTGCACGGACGGACGGACGGACAGACAGACATTCGGATTTTAACTCGTCTCGTCACCCTGATCATTTTGATATATAACCCTGTATCTAACTCGTTTAGTTTTATGACTTTCAAACAACAATAAGCAACTATTGTTGCGAGAATATAAAAATATTATAGTACTGCTGAAGATTTCTTTCAGTACAACACCCAAATGTATGCTAAGCGTTATGTATGAAATAATGTCAACAATACAATAATTGTTGCCTACAATTAGGCCCTTAATCAAATAATTTTCATATTCGGTTGCTTGAAACTATACTCTATTCTATACTAAACAAAAACAACAAAAATAACAACATAGCCTGGGAGCTGTTCCGAAACGTGTACAAGTATATCTATTCTCTTTCTCAATAGCCCTCTTTCAGTGCTGCGAATTTATAGTTCATTTAAGTCTGCTGTATATCCTTTTCGTCACTAAGGGTCAATACATCGATGGGATAGAATTTTTTATATTTTAGTAAACTTTCTAAGACGACAATTCTTGTATTCATTTCAAGAATTGTTTCATATTTTGTTTGAGAACCTGGCATTTGAAACAATTTCTAGACAACTTTCTTACGACACCATGAAAAAGTTGTCTACTAATTCATCAAAAATATCAGGTTCGAAACTACTAGTTGATGTTGCAGGGCCCAATTGGAATATGTCAAGGTGATTTGAGGTGCTGATCCTGCACCAAAATATGATTGCTCTAAGAGTTTCCTATACCCAGGTATTATACAGTTTTTTTTGTTGATGTCGCTCCGCATTATATCTGAATCAAATTTTTATCCAACTGTTGCTTGTTCTAGAAATTCAGTACACATCTCGCATACCTTAAATGAATATAATCTGAACTCAGATAACTATTTATGTGAATACTGAAAGAATTCTCAATACCGCTTATAATCGCCTCCACCTGAGTAATATAGAATTCTTTGAAATACTTTGAGAATTTACCACAAATCCAAGCAACTAACGTTCAGCTGAAAATAATAGCGAATGCAAGCCATTAGAAGTGACCTGCAAGCAAGACAAGAAATTGCAAACTTGCAAAAATCTCCCAACCACTTCCTCATACCACAGCACGGCGCAGCGGCAACGGCGGCGCGTAGAGCGTTTGAATGCACGAGCAGGCAAAAGAGCCGACGAGCGAGTCATGAATAATATGCGCTTGCAGTCGAACGCGCGCCATGGAGGAATGGAAATCAGACCAATGGCCTCGCCTAACCTTAGAAAATGCAACTGAACAGTTTGGCGCGGTCTGAGCGAGGCGAGACCGAACCGTTAACTGTTTTATTGCACGCAGCGGCGCAGGCAGTGTGCGGGACGCATGCGCTCGCTGCATGTGAATGTGAAAACCGCTGTTGGCAAAGCGCAGAAAGCAGGTAAGACGAAACAGCAGCGCAAAGCAGAAGCAAAACTGCAAAGCTCCACAAAACGAAGAAAGAAAGACAACTTGCAGAAAATCAAGTTGCAGAAGAATTGCAAGCGACAGCAGCGAATTGGTAGACATAAGACTCGGCTGCTGCTTGGCAACGCCATCGTCGCGCATGTGCAGTTGTGGCGGCCGTTAAGCCAATGACCGCAAGTAACTTACATTCGAGAAATGTTTGAAAAGCGGTAGTTCTTGAGTAGAAAGGAACAAATGATCTTTGCAGAAATGTGCAGTTGTATGCTGGTTTGTATGTGGAGATTTGTGTAGTGAATCGTATGATTCTGGCTTGAGACATCTTAATGAATATCTGCTTAATGAAGTAGAGAACGTTTGATGAAGATTGCAGTGGTTATTCATAAAAAGGAAATATATAGAGACTAGAACCTATTAAAGCTCTTATGTTTGATTAGAACTGAGCAAAGAAGAGTAGCTAGTCTTTCAATTTCATGCAGCTGGAAGTCTTTACTAAAATTAATCTTTATTCAGGTTGACTTCACCTACAGCTACGACTTTTTCACTTAATCTCTCATAAATATTTTAAGATTCTCAATTTTAAGATCCATCAGTATTTTTTCTATGTACTGCAGCAGATTCTTAATTCGAAACACTGTTATTATTGTTGTTGCTCTCATCATCCCCCCCGATTAGACAAAATAACGGGTTCGGATAAAAATTATCGATAATTCTTCTTACCATATAACTAAGCTTGTCCATTTTGAAGAATGAAATATTTCATATAATTTTCTATACAAGTTTTCGATTTTTTTTTGGTTTTAGCAATAGTTATCGATAATTGACATGTATATCGATATCAAAAATTGATCGATTATAAAAAGTATCGGTTTTTCCGAAAACATGATACACAAAAAAATGTTAATCAATAAAAATTATCGATATATTTCGATAACTAATAAGTATGTCGATATCGACAATAAATCGATTATAAAAAATCTTTTCAATATTGTAAGCTAAGGGGGATGGGGTCATATGTAGAAGTTCACGCAAGTGAGGAAAGTTTCTGATTGCCATTCACTTGGGAGTGGCCAGGAACGATTCTTTTGCATATGACTCAAGCAGCTCACGACTTCCGGTTTTAGACCAAGTATCCCCTGGGTAGCTAACAGACATCCGTTTGGAGGCGAGCTAAAGTGAGAAGGCGAAGCCCGCTTGTGCGGTTGTGCGTAGGGCTTGGGACCCACCACATAAAAAAATCTCCCCAATGAAAACAAACACCGAGCCTCGGATGAGAAACCCCCCTTTTGATGACGACCCCTGCAAACGTACTAAGGATCATGATTTGAGGGCATGCACCTGGAATGTCCGGACTCTTAATTGGGAAGGTGCCTCTGCCCAGCTGGTTGATGTCCTCATACAACTAAAGGCTGACATCACCGCCGTCCAAGAAGTGCGATGGACGGGACAAGGACGGAAGAAGGTGGGTCCTTGTGACATCTACTACAGCGGCCATATAAAGGAGCGCAAATTCGGTGTTGGATTTGTGGTGGGAGAGAGACTACGTCGCCGAGTCCTGGCATTCACCCCGGTGGATGAACGTCTTGCCATAATCCGCATCAAAGCGAGGTTCTTCAACATATCGCTGATTTGCGCCCACGCCCCAACGGAAGAGAAGGACGATGTGACCAAAGATGCTTTCTATGAGCGCCTAGAACGCACCTATGAGCGCTGCCCCCGCCACGATGTCAAAATCGTGCTTGGCGATTTTAACGCCAGGGTGGGTAAAGAAGGTGTCTTTGGCACAACAGTCGGAAAATTCAGCCTCCATGACGAAACATCGCCAAACGGCCTGAGGCTGATCGACTTCGCTGGGGCCCGAAATATGGTTGTCTGTAGTACCAGATTCCAGCATAAAAAAATTCATCAAGCAACGTGGCTGTCCCCTGATCGAAACACGCGCAATCAAATCGATCACGTTGTGATAGACGGAAGACATGTCTCCAGTGTTTTAGACGTGCGTACGCTCCGAGGACCAAACATTGACTCGGACCATTATCTAGTAGCAGCAAAGATACGCACTCGCCTCTGTGCAGCAAAGAACGCCCGTCAACAAACACAAGGAAGGTTCGACGTCGAAAAGCTGCAATCACAACCGACAGCCGAACGATTTTCTACTCGACTTGCACTCCTGCTCTCTGAGAGCACTCATCAGCATCTCGATATAAGGGAGCTGTGGAACGGCATCTCAAACTCATTGCATACCGCTGCAGCCGAAACAATTGGTCTCCGGCAACGCCAAAAAACCAGTTGGTACGATGAGAATTGTCGTTCCGCAGTGGAGAGAAAACAGACTGCCTACCTCGCAACGTTGCGATCGACCACAACACGTTCGGGGTGGGATAGATATCGAGAACTGAAGAGGGAAGCGAGACGCATTTGCAGACGTAAAAAGAAAGAGGCCGAAATGCGTGAGTATGAAAAGCTTGAAAAGCTGGCCGACATGGGTAATGCTCGAAAATTTTATGAAAAGATGAGGCGATTAACAGAAGGTTTCAAGACCGGAGCATTATCATGTAGGGACCGAGAAGGTAATCTGGTAACGGATGTCCAGAGCACACTGGGATTATGGAGGGAACACTTCTCCGACCTGCTCAATGGCAGTGAAAGTACAACACCAGGAGATGGCGAACCCGATTCCCCAATCGATGACGATGGAATAGATGTTCCATTACCCGACCATGAAGAAATTCGAATAGCAATTGCCCGCTTGAAGAACAACAAAGCGGCGGGGGCCGATGGATTACCGGCCGAGCTATTCAAATACGGCGGCGAAGAACTGATAAGGTGCATGCATCAGCTTCTTTGTAGAATATGGTCGGAAGAAAGCATGCCTGACGATTGGAATCTTAGTGTGCTCTGCCCAATCCATAAGAAGGGAGACCCCACAATCTGCGCCAACTACCGTGGTATAAGTCTCCTCAATATCGCATATAAGGTTTTGTCGAGCGTATTGTGTGAAAGACTAAAGCCCACCGTCAACGAACTGATTGGACCTTATCAGTGTGGCTTTAGACCTGGAAAATCCACAATGGACCAGATATTCACCATGCGCCAAATCTTGGAAAAGACCCGAGAGAGAAGAATCGATACTCACCATCTTTTTATCGATTTTAAAGCTGCCTTCGATAGCACGAAAAGGAGCTGCCTTTATGCCGCGATGTCTGAATTTGGTATCCCTGCAAAACTAATACGGCTATGTAAGCTGACGTTGAGCAACACCAAAAGCTCCGTCAGGATCGGGAAGGACCTCTCCGAGCCGTTCGATACCAAACGAGGCTTCAGACAGGGTGACTCACTATCGTGCGACTTCTTCAATCTATTGCTGGAAAAAATAATACGAGCTGCAGAACTAAATAGAGAGGGTACAATCTTCTACAAGAGTGTACAGCTCCTGGCGTATGCCGATGATATTGATATCATCGGAAGCAACAACCGCGCCGTTTGTTCTGCGTTTTCCAGACTAGATAAAGAAGCGAAGCGTATGGGTCTGGTGGTGAATGAGGACAAGACGAAATATCTCCTGTCATCAAACAAACAGTCAGCGCACTCGCGTCTTGGCTCCCACGTCACTGTTGACAGTCATAACTTTGAAGTTGTAGATAATTTCGTTTATCTGGGAACCAGCATTAACAACACCAACAATGTCAGCCTTGAAATCCAACGCAGAATCACTCTTGCCAACAGGTGCTACTTTGGACTGAGTAGGCAATTGAAAAGTAAAGTCCTCTCTCGACGAACCAAAATCAAACTCTATAAGTCGCTCATTATTCCCGTCCTGATGTATGGCGCTGAAGCGTGGACGATGACAACATCCGATGAGACGACTCTTGGGGTTTTCGAGAGAAAGGTTTTGCGCAAGATTTATGGTCCTCTAAACATTGGCAACGGCGAATACCGCAGACGATGGAACGATGAGCTGTACGATTTATACGACGACATTGACATAGTTCAGCGAATAAAAAGACAGCGGCTACGCTGGCTAGGTCATGTTGTACGGATGGAAGAAAACAATCCAGCTCTGAAAGTATTCGATGCAGTACCCGCTGGAGGAAGCCGCGGAAGAGGACGACCTCCACTCCGGTGGAAAGACCAAGTGCAAAGTGACCTGGCTTCACTTGGTGTTTCCAGTTGGCGCCAAAAAGCAAAAAGGAGGAATGAGTGGCGCGCTCTGGTGGATTCGGCTATAATCGCTTAAAGCGGTTCCTACGCCAAATATATATATATATAATATTGTAAGCTTGTTGTAATCGAAATAATTGTTTATAAAAACTATCCATAATTTAATTGACAAGTTTTCGAATTTCTTTTCATCCATGAAAATACTGAATTTATCAATGTAAAATACCTTTATTGCTGTTGTTTACCTCTAGATCTTCGCACATTAGACAAAATAACGGGTTCGGATTAAAAGTACCGATAATTATTCTGTGGTGTTCCATCAGCATGTCAATACCGATAATAAATCGATTATAGTAAATATGTCGATATCGAAATAAATCGATTATAAAAATTGGCGATAATTATCTTATAAGAAGATATTACTTTATAAGAAGGTTGATATGAAAACGAATTCGATTATAAAATTTGGATACTTAATATCGATAGTAAATTGTAAATTATAGTAAATAACAATAACTTTCAATAATTCATTAGTATATCGATATTGAAAACAAATCTATTATAAAAATTCGCGATAATTATCAATATCAACAGAATATTGATTTCAAAACGAAATCGATTATAAAATTTTGATACCATGATAAATAGCGATATTTATCGATAATTAATAATATAATACCGATAATTTATAAATATGTCGATATCAAAAAATTATCGATTGTAAAAGTTATCGATATTTTTTGATACAGTAAGCTTGTCGATATCGAAAAAAAAAATTTTAATTATACAAGTTTTCGAAAATTCGAAAAATATCGTTTCGAGTTCAAACCACTTTAAGAGTTTAAGTTTTAAGAAACTATGAAACCTTTTATTTATAGTTTTCAGAACTCAAAACCGCAAGTTCTCATAAAAAATCCGCAAAACCGTTGAACACTTTTTCACACCAACTGCAATGAATTGGCCAAACACACAGAGTTGTTGCAACACTCTCATATATGAACATACAAATATGTATGTATGCAACGTGTCTATACCTGCAACAGTGCAGCGGTAAACCAGTATTTTTATGATATTTTCCTAGAAAATTGCAAAGAGAAAGGCGATGACTTTTTTCGCTTGCATTTACAAAGCCTTTCTTTCAACAACTCAACTCGGCGCAGCACAGCAATGCGTTGTTGCAAGTTGTTACTTTGTTGTACAACGCAACTTTAGTTGTAGTTGTTTTTGCATTTTCTTGCAGTTAGCTTGTCAATTCTTATGCGGCGCCGTTTTTTGCGCATGCGCCTACATTTTGTACAAGCAAAAAAGTGAATAGCTAAAGAAAAGCTCAGCGCAAGAATGCAGCGGCTGCACAAAAGAGCTCATCGCTCGACCAACAACCACCAACAACAACAATAGCAATAGCAACAAACAAAGCCACTTTAGCACTTTTCCATCACAAAGCAATTGAGTTTGGGCTCGTTATAGAAAAGTGATTTTTCGAAGGCAAAAGCCGTTCTCTATTCTAACGGTATTTTTTGCGCAAGAACGAAACCGCAGCGCCGCCATTGCATTCGCATTGTCTCTGTGTGTCGTTGTAGTTGTTGTTGTTTGTGTATGTAGGTGAATTTTCCGAATTGCGAATGAGTTCAATGGAAAAGTCCTAAAACCTTTGTGGTTTCAACGCCGAACTGCCCACAAAAAATATTTTTTTTTTAACGGAATTAACACAGTTTTTGCATTTGCCTTGTGTGTTGGACACAATCGGCACGTTTCAAATTTCTGTCGGCAGTAAATTGCTTTTGGCTCTCGCTTGCAGCTCATAATTGACTGAAATTGCAGTCAATAGTTTTAAGTACTTTCCTAATCAGCAGCGATGGACAATTACATTATCTTTTATGGGAGAATAATCAAATGATTACTTTGAGTGTACGAAAATGATATCTTCGCCGGAATGTTTAATCGAATTGCAACGGTACTTTATTAAGTTGTTTTGAGTGTTATTTGTAAATTAATATAATTTTTTTTTTTGTTAAACCCTGAATATGCGGTGTATCTAACAACAAATTGGCATAAATCGTTTAAACTGGTATAATCAACAAAAATTGAACACAAAAAGGCCATGAGCTGTTGAAGTTCGTTCGAACTATCGTTAAACTTTCGAGAGTGTCGAATAGAACAAGTAACTGGCATAAATTAAAAAAAAAAATCTGGTATAATCAATAGAAATGTAATGAAATATATATATAATATAAACATAAATATATGATGTTATAGCACCCAGGAGTGGGCTCTTCTGTATTGAAGTTCACTGGATAACTTTGTTTTTGAACAGATCTAAAACACATCATCACAGGTCTGATATACAGGGCATCTTTGTTCAATTTGTTGACAATTTTAATAAAGAAAAGCAATAAGAAGGAAGCCAAAGCAGACTGTTATCATTTGCAGAGTTAAGAAAAAAATTTTCCGTTCTTTGGAGGAAGTTGTCTATTGTCTGTTGGAGATTCAAATGGAATGAATAAGAAGTTCATATACTTGATGCTATCTAATTCGTTTCATCTACAAAAAATATTATACGAAACTCTCGGGAAATTTGCTTAATATATATAATATATTATGGTATGTAGGAGTGATATATATAGAGGTACTTTTTTCAATAGCCCTTTTTGACAGATCAAGTGTCATATTATTTTTTGTTCTGTTTTGTTTGGAATTCCATCATGGAAAGACTTAAGCCTGAACAACGTTTATAAATTTTCTACTTTATGCTGTAAAGAATGTGTTTCGCTCATCTTATAATCATAATCGACCTACTGAGTGTACTATTCGCAACATCATCATCCATCTTGAGATTCAGCATTCATTATTGGATGATGTTCGACCGAATAGACCACGTCCAGCACGCAGTGAAGAATATATAGCCGCCGTAGCTGAGAGTGTACACGAAGACCGTGGAAAGTCGATTCGGCGCCGTTCGCAGCAACTCGGACCGTTATCGCGCCATGTCAACCGACTATTTGATGACTGCAATTAAAGATCGTTATCTCGGCGAATTTTGTTTCAACAAGACGGCGTCACTTCCAACACCTCGCATCCATTAATAAATTTAGTGAGAGAAAACCAATATCGTGTGATATCATACCGCTGGACCTATACTGTGTTGATATGTAAAGTCTAAAGTCCATCCGAACAATCCCGCTTCGATTCGGGCCTTGAAGCAAAGCATCACGCGTTTCATTCGCCAGTTGCCAGAGTCATCGAAGTCCAGAGTCCGTTGAGTTCGGATGGACCATCTGAGATGTAGCCGCGGCAAACATTTCAAAGAGATAATCTTTAAAAATCAATGCCAAAAAATGTTCTTTCGAATAATAATAAACCTTCCCCATTAAATTTTAATTTTTTGTATTTTTTTTTTTGAAAAAGTAGAGAGCCTCAAAATGTATCACGCTCTATTTGCCTCTTTTGTTTTTTAAGCAATCAAATGAATTCTTATTAAGATTATATGGATTTCATTTCACTCAGTCTCGTGTCAGATACATTTGAGAGTTCCACTAACTGTAACGTCTGATTAACTCTTAAACAGTTGACCTTTCGATCATCAATCATCTCAGCGATTTCAGGATTATTGTTGCCCTCTAACAAACATTTTTGAACTAAGATTTAATCAGTTCTCTTTTCTCTCCTATACAGTAATGAGAACATTATTACTTATACACGATGTAACTTCTTTGTCAGTTGTGGATTATTCTCGCCAATGTTTAGATTAAAGTCTTCGGATTATATCTCATTAGCTCCATGACTTGATTCGGAATTAGCGTATCTCAGAACCAAGAAGGTCGTCTCATTAGCTTTTCTACACACTATTTCTCATTGTTTTTAGTTGACTGTCATTTTTAAGATATCTGCTTGGTACCCTTCGTACTGAACGAACCTAATCAATTGATATTTGAACATACTTAAGAACCTCCCTAATAACCCATGGATCTTTGAGAAGATCTATCGTTATATCAAGTGTTCTAAAAGCTTTATCGCCGATATACTGTTAGCTTATTTTTCGTTCCAATCAAGCTTAGTGCAAAACAAAATTATATGGTGCCGGATCTTTATAGAATCTGGACTTTTCGTAACAATGTCAGGTACTTTTTATGATCTCTGTTATTTCGGTTAATAGTAAGGTGAATGGATCTCTGAAGTCAAAACATGAGCATATCTCTGGAACCTTCAGAGCTTTTTCTATAAAAGTGCTAATCCCGTGGAATTCTTGGATATTTTGGAAACAATAGTTCTTAAATATTTATAAAATATTATTCATTGTATAAAAATCTGCTTATTTTTGGTTGATCCCGTGCAGTTTTGTATATGATTATGGCACTCAACAGCCACTGATGCAGATATACACGCATATACATATACATTTTAGGTATTTAAAACCAGTTACTCATTCAACGTCATGCAAAATAGCAAATTTACAATTGATGACCGCCAATGATAGATGTGATTCGACGGCAGGTAACCTGGCGATTACGAAGTTGCCGTCTGTAAAATTACTTCCTGTATAACGGTATAAGCGTTTATTTCATTTTTTATTGTTGTACACAAACTGTCAACTGCAGAGCAGTGAGCCATTGAACTCAAGCGATCAATGCGATGGACAATAATAACAACAACAAATAACAGCAGTAACAAATGTCCATATGATCAAACAGATGTCAACACATGTGTACATATTAATAGGCATGTAGGTGTATTAGACTACAGACTATTGGGGCACAAGTGCTTGAAGCAGTTGCGTCTGTATGTGTGCGTATGTGCGTAAATATGTTTGCACAAAATTCGCGTGAATAATAACGCCTGCGGCCAAGCAAATAAAAATCGAGTCTAACAACAACAACAGCGACAGCAACAACATTGAACGTGACTTTATTTCGCGCCAAGTGCTCAGCCCATTATAGTGTGGGATGCAAACACGATAATAATACCGTTACTTTTATCAATTGTGTTATCTTAGCAAAAAAAAAAATGAAAATAAAAACCGGACTATTTCTGAATGAAACCGTTAGCGACCAGTAATGCTGAATTGTAGATACCCTATATAGAATATTGATGTGGGTTCGGTTATGCCAAATTTTGGCTAAAAAGATAAAAAGTAGGCTGTAATGGTGACAGCAATAATCTGAGATAATTTTTTTTTGAAATATCGGGAGATACTGCTGAGAGGGGGTGGAAACATTACTTACATCCTTATGACATCTCGAAAATCACACTATATTATAGTCACCGGATCACTGCAGTATATTTCAAGCGGAGTTGTTTGTAATTGGGAAAGCTGATGAGCTTTCCTTAGGCGCACCAACAGTCAGGCAGCAATCAAGGCAATATCCTCCTTCTGCGTATCGTCCAAAAGTGTCCTGTATGGAAGTACAGCAATGGAGGATGTCGCAAGAAACAGGCGCCTACAAGATGGGACTGATAGATCGCGAAGACTGAAGGAAATGTCAAGAGCAAGGTACCAGAGAAACAATGGAACATATCTTGTGTGATTATCCTGCCTTATCAAGGCAACGGCTTCAGCATTTGGGGACTTCACATTACCATACTTTGGAGGAGATTTCATTAGTGAAGCCGCATAACCTTTTGAAATTCGCGTCAAGTGCAGGCATCCTAAGGATTATTAATTACGTGACGGCACTCCAACTGGTATCGCAACGGACCAAAACCGGTCTATGTGTGGCTTTCTGGCCTACTAGATTAACCTAACCTATAGTCTATCGATTTCTACACAGTCAAAATTTGTTGGACCCGTAGTTTTTCTTTCAAAAATCCCTGAAGCTTAAGGTTGAGGGCGGCGTCAACTATCAACTATATCGCAAAATTCTCTGTCTGCAGTGAATATAGAACCGTTAGCTACTGGATCAACACGGGATCTACTTTTGCTAAAACATTGTGAATTGAGAATCTCAAGTGATCTAATCTGATCAAGTGATAACGATGACGGATCCACGTTGACAAAAAAAAAAAAAAAAATTGTAGTTCAATGAAGCCTTCAATTGCACCTTCCGGTATATATATATATATATAAAAAGTGCCAGACATTGCATTCGACCCAGTCACATGTTTCTGAAATTTTACTCGCCTTTCATATTAATGATGGGCCCTACTATTGAAAAATAGTTCCAAAAAATTATGAATAAAGGTATTTGAGTAATTTGTTCTTAGTTCTGATGAGATGCGTGCTTTTTTAGAGTCAATCCAGCAGCTAAGAATATAGTTCATGGTCTCTTATATGCGATATAGAAAATATTTTCACCCAATAATTGACAGATGTCCAACACCGGCGAGACTTAACTGATATTTCCTATTTGGAAATTTCTTTCCATTCCATTTGCAATCCATATTCCAACTGTAAATATGAATTTTTGCAAAACTTGACCACAGCGCCGTCTACCGGGTAATATTTTGTACAGAAGTCTCATGACTTGATGCTAGACAACAAAAAGAAAGGATTCAAACTTCATCAGCAGATGAAGATCACTGATCTCAACGAAAAAAAAAAACAGAAAATACATAAAATATACAAAATATATTCAGTAAATAACGGTATTAAGTATACATAACCTCTACAAAACAACAACAATTAAAATCGAAAAAAAATTGCAAATAATTTCCGACGAAAACGAGTTTAAGCTGCTGACAGACATTGGGCGGACAGTTGGACCAACAAATTGGCAGACACACAACACCAAAGCAAAATAAAGATAGAAGAAGAAGAAGTGGAAGAGTGTTTGGACTAACAGTTCTTAGCTTAGAAGCTGCTGACTGCAGAATACACAAATCTGTAAACTATGCGATTAGTTTGCGAGAGAAGAAGGAAACAACATCAGAGGAGAGTGATCTTAAGCGGAGAATGAAGAAAAAGTGCCAAACTCCAGAGTAAGAAAAGTCTGCTAAAAAGTGTTGAACGCAAACACAACAAACAATAGCTAACAAATACAACAACAATAGCAACAACTTAAAACACTTACACCAAGAGCAAGTAAACAAAAACACAAACAACTTATACACAGAGCTGAGAACAACGGCGACACAGCGGAAAAGTATAAGATAACGAAAGAACAATGCAAAGACAAAAAGACAGCAGCTGAGCTCTGAGCTGAGTGCAAAATTCACCGTTCACTCGGCCGCCAGAGTTCATTGGCACACTTTTGTTAACGAGCAGTCGAGCAAAAAAAGAGGCAAAAACAACAACAGCTAACAAAACAGAAAACAGCTAGCGCAAAGTGGTAGCAAAAGCATAAACAGCAAGAACAACTGCAAATGCAACAGTAAACAACAACAATAATGCCAACAACAACACAGTGACATTGCAAGCTCGTTGGTTGTAAGAAACAGAAATTCGTTGTTTGGATCACGCCAAGCGAAGAAAGGCCGCGCAGCAGCATCATAAAAGCAGCAAAAACAATAACAACAACACCACTGTATAGAATAGTCGCAGAAATGCAAGCAACGGTACTATAGCGATTCGCTTGCAGTATCATGCTAGAAGTGTCAAAGGGGTCCGGAAGGGAGTTCAACGGTAGATTGCAGCAACTGGCAAGTTTTTTAAGTGTTTGTGTGTGGCGTTCTGTGGCCAACGGTGCGAAAAGTTAGTCGCGCATGCGCATTGGATTATTGCATTAAACGTGCATATGGAAACTTCTTACTTAAATTGTATATGATTCACATAAAATCTTTTAGGAAATATCCAGTTCAAAATCGCTCTAACAGTCGAAGCTTCGAAAAATGTTTGAAAAATTAATTGTTTCAAAATATTTTTTTTTAATTTCGTAATGACTAATAATCCGCAAAATCAGTGATGATTTCTTCACCCACCTCCATTAATTCGCTCATATGAAGAAATTTCCAGGCTATAGTGGGATTAACGGAAGAGGTCACATCTATCTCAAAATCTAATAGAATTACTAGAAATATATGAGATCAAGTGTATTTCCATAACATTGAAGCTCTAGCATAGATCAGAGTTAGTGCTAAAATATTTACTGTTTAGGTATAGGGAGTAAGTCTGGGATAAAGGTATCCCATCAGTTTCAGGACTTCAAAACATTGACTGCCTCATTTCTAGTTGATCCTAGTAATAGTTTTGGAGATGAAGTATGAAGAAATTCGGCGTTCCAGGGTAGATTTATTATCTTCTCAAACGAGTCGGTTGTCAAGATTTCTCCAGAACTACTTGATGAAAGATACAATTTGCAAAAACAAAACCATGGAGCAGCTTAGCTCGATTTCGTTAATGCAATTTCTACAGATTAAGGACTGGAAGTTAAACGTTGATCATTGCTAAGAAAAATGGATGAATCGAATTTTGTGGCATTAGGAGAATTCTTTCTAGTTTCTTAGAGATTTCAGTTAGGTTAGGTAGAAAGGACTGACCTTCGCGATAGGTTTTACGGTGGCTCCCACTGGGACAGCTAAAGGTACCAGTCCGTTATGATACCGTAAGACTCCTAAGTATGGATCTCAATGAAGACTCTTACGTATAGCTGAAGCGCTTTGGGTCTATCTTAAATTTTATGATTTTTTTTTTTCAGATTCCATTAATAGTCTATTATCCCAGAATATTTTTTCGACCAAAATAAGGGTCCAGTTCCAGTTGAAGATCCATCAATATGTTATTTTGGAAACAGTTTAGAAAGAAGCGGTCTAAAGAAGCGAAAGAAAAAGATAGACCTGCCATCTCCTGGAAGCATATGTGAAAGATTTAAAGAAAAATTATTTCTAAAATTCCAATGCATCAAATTACATAAAACTTTATGCATTAACAGATAGAATATTTATTGCTGCATTTCGCATTTATTTCATGGAGCCCCATGCATGAGAATATCATATCATAATAAAATATTGCCAAGCTATAATTTGCGAATATACAAGCTAAACATAAATATAATAGAATAGTGTATACTTGCAATGGGAATGACCATAGAATTGCTGGTTTATCGTAAATATTGTGAGAGAAGTTGAACGCTGAGCGCCAAATGCACCCATTGACCCATTTTTGGTTTATTTACCCCGGAAGAGGAGTTGCGCATGCGCAAAATGCAACACTTCGATGACGCTGGCAGTGGCTGTGGCAGCAGCAATAGTGCTAATGGTGCAGCTAGAATATAAT
The DNA here is from genome assembly GCF_028554725.1 of Zeugodacus cucurbitae. Classification (NCBI taxonomy): domain Eukaryota; kingdom Metazoa; phylum Arthropoda; class Insecta; order Diptera; family Tephritidae; genus Zeugodacus; species Zeugodacus cucurbitae. The sequence goes on from NC_071669.1 coordinate 58,266,861, forward strand.
CATAGCGGTTGGTTAGTTAGAGCATGCAAAAGTTCTATTGTGGATATTCTTGGATACTTGGCTCAAAAGGAATAAACCTAGAAAATATCCTAAAAGCGATGGTCAAATTTTACGTCTATCTGCATATAATTCAAACTGTTTATAAATTTATCGATTTATTTATCGATATTTCATATCTGTTTATACATGTATCGATTTTTGTATGAGTTACCGATATTTTAGTGATAACGAAATATTCTGTCCATCTGCATTATCATCATATATTTTAAAAATTATTATAAAGTTATCGATATTTCATGTCTGATTATAAAATTATCGATTTTTATTAGAATCATCGATATTTTAATAGTAAACAAACTCACAAAAATAAAAACTCATTTTAATTTTATCAACAATTCATATCTCACTATAAAATTATCGATTTTTTTTTATACTTCAGAACTGATGTCGATAATTCATATCTGATTAGAATTGTATCGATTTTTTTTATGAGTTATCGATACTTCAATGTTACCCAAATGTAATGCACGTGTGCACGTCTCTCATTGTGCATTCATTATCTTCATCTGAACATATTTGTCGATAATTTAGATCTGATTATAAAGTTATCGATTTTTATTTGAATAATCGATATATTAATGATAACCAAACAAACAAAAATGAAAACTGATTTTAATTTTGTCGATAATTCTGATCTGGTTATAAAGTTCTTACCGAAAATTCATGTGTTATTATAAATTTATCGATTTTTTATGAGCTATCGATATTTTAGTGTTACTCAAATGTTATATCCATAATCATTATCATCATATAATTCAAAACTAATTACAAAGTTATCGATTCATATCTGATTTGAAATTTATCGATTTGTGTATGAGTTATCGATATTTTAGTGATAAGCGAATTTTTTTATTTTTTTTTCATCCAAATCATCTAAGTATTCATCTTCTCAGCTCAATTTTCTGCTGCTTTAGTCTTTTGCTTGGCAGTGCTCGCACGCCTACTGCACTCTCATGCCGCAACGCGTCGCAGTCGCGCATTCTCAATGATTTCCAGCCATTTCACTGTGATTCTATAACAGGAGTGTAGTGTATGCTGATCTAACGGCGCTTTGCACTGACGCAGCTTCATTGCAATAACACAACAACAATAACAACTACCACTAAAGAGAGCGCGCTGCTATGACAGCTGCTACATACAACAACATTGCTCAACCGAAAACGGCGAACGATTGGTGGTTGTCAGTGAAATGGTGAACGCATGTATTGTATGTACATGCAATATAACGGTACATTTTCTATTGCAGTGGCAATTTATGGTATTTTTTGCATTGCATTGTTGTCTCCACTTTGCTGTTTGCCTTTTTCACTCGCCGTTCGTTGCTTTCTTCGGCGTTTCTGCTTTCGCCGCGTATTCGCAGCACTGCAATGCACCGCCATGAGTAGTTGGTTGCCGTGCCGTTGGAAAATCTGCACAGAGAAAGCAGTTCTTTTTGCTCGATGACAACAACAACACCAACACACACACACATGCATACACTGGCAAATATGAATGCATTCTCAGCAAATTTATTCTTTCACGAGTGCAACCTAAACACACATACGTGCACACAGAGTGCAGCGAATGTTTGCTGTTGCATTTGTTGTTGCATTTCTAAACTCAACAACAACCACAACAACGAGTATGCCGCGCTAGCAACAAGGTTGACTACAATTGCTTTGGCAAAAGTGGGTGAATGTACAGTTTTGAATTGTTTAGTGATCGTTCAATGTTTGTAGTTGTTGTAGTTGTTGTTTAGCTGTTTGTTTGCTGCAAATTGGCGAATCTAAAGTTTAAACACTGCAGCCAATGCATACAGGTTTTATGCTGCTGATTTTTGTTGTATTATATATAGAAAAAAACAAATTTTCTGATTGAAACTTTTATATTTTCAGCCATGCTGGTATACCTAAGGCAGTAATAAGCAGTGTGGTCTAAGGTAAGTTTTCATAAATACCATATTAATTGTAGTATTAGAATTGTGCTTATGATATTTTATTTTATTAGTTTTGAAATTAGTCGAAATTTTACAATATTTTGCCTTAATATCTTCACATTAAAATCTCTTTGAATAAATCCCGCGAAATGACTTTTAATCGCCTTAAGTTTGTTTGAATATTTATAAGACTTTGGGATATCAATGAAATTCTTTATTCCTGTGAAAGTTCTTTCGATACCATTATGTATGAAACTCGATTTCTTTTACATGGCCACCACGGGCACGCTTGCAAAAGTCCAGACGCTGAACCCAATTTTCGACGGTTTTCAAGCACAAATCGGCCGATACTGCTACAATTCCACATTCGATATTTGTATTATTCAATCGTCGCTGGATTGTTGGCATAGACTATAGACTTGAAGGAGCTCCACTGGAAATAGTCAAACGGCGTCAAAAAGCACGACCGAGGTCAAATTGATTGGCCCATTTCGTGAGATAACACGTTCACCAAACTTGATTTTGAATAAATCGATTGTGACATTCGTTGTTCGGTTTGTGGCACCGTCCTGTTAGACCCTCTTATTGTCCAAGTCCATATCATCCAATTCAGAACAAAAACATTCGGTTATCATTGAGCGATAGCGATTGCCATTCACAGTAACGTGCTGGTCTTAATCATCATGGAAGAAGTACGGCCCAAGGACGCCTACGGTCCATATAATTTTTTCGGAATGCAATGGTGACTCATGGAGTACGTGTGGATTGCTGTCTGACCAATAACGCATATTTTGCTTACTGACGAAGCCATTCAGCCAGAAATGAGGCTCATCAAGATGAAGATGATTTTTCGATGAAAATCCGGATCATTTTCAAGTTGTTGCTCAGCCTAATTCACAAACATACGAGGATTCTGGTGGTCAAGCGGCTTCAGTTCTTGCGTCAATTTGATCTTGTAAGAATGTAGGCCAAGATCTTTTCGCAAAATTCGCCACAACGACATCACAGGGATACCCAACGCTTGAGAACGACGTGTGATTTGGTTCTTTCTCAATTGGCACGGGACCATTTTGTACTGAGGATTCAAATATTTCCACTAGATGCTGAAATATTGATCTGACAGGACGACTATGACGACCATAAATTGGCCTTAGTGCTCTTAAAGTTGAGGCCGCTGACTCCGTTATTGAATCCATGATGGAATGGCAAACCTTAGTGAAGAGATATGTCAAAAGAGCGGGGAAAAGGTTTCATTTGCTGTCCCTATCGGTCTACTTTTATAGACCCCCCTATATTGAAAAACCCTTTATAAATGGCAACTATATTGCGAAATATGTGTATTTAATTCCAGGGAACCTTAAATATTATTTTCTTGTTTCATTCTAGAGGCGATGATGATGATTTAGTACCTATTTTGTTTTCAGTTTTTTTTTTTCAATTTTGGAAAAGTATCAACTCTACTCTAAAATATTCTGCAAAGAAAAATTTATTTGTTATGTCTTATATGTTTTTTTTAAATTTATTTGAATAAATAAATTTCACCTTCTCAGAAACATTATATAGACCAGAATGTAGTATAAAAGTGGAAGAAAATATTATTATATTTAATCGGATTCCTAAAAAACGATTATGGTAACCCTACTAACAAATTGAATGTATGTTTATAATGTCACTCTCATAGAAACCCTTGTACCTATTGGCAAACAGATAGAACAGTCGATTCACATGCCTATCTTGAGACAAATTTCTCACCAGAAAACCATACACAGTAGATAGAAACAAGTAGATCCGGACTAAAAGATGGATGCTCCAAACCCAGCTCCTGGAACTTCTTGCGACCTGACATTGCTCTGATGGAACACAACTTCTCTCTATTTGCAGCTTCTGGGCGATTGATTCCTTCAGACGGTCCAAGTGTGAACTGTGGAAGTTCGAAATAGAAGTTTGACGGCAGGTTATCAGTTAGTAGATTGTTGTCATTCTATCAAACACATAGCAACCTTCCGACCGTCAACCCTTTCTTGATCACCGTTGTCACAAGTGACACACTTTCTATCATCAGTAATCATGCGCTTCATGAATGGATCGATTTCAATGCGATTCAGTAGCGACTCGCAGATGAAATTCCTCTCATGAGGAATTTTGCGCTAATGTCTATCTCCTGTGCAATTGATACAAGGGTTTACATGTAAGCCAGATCCCACGATTTCCATTTCCTTATCGATATTTTCTACAATTGGCCTTCCAGAGCATTCTTTGACATCAAAAATATCGGAACGGAATGAGTCAAGCAGTCTCAAAACTATCTGATAAGTTTCTTTTTTAACCCAATCATACTGATTCCTTGAAAGATACACATTACTAAAGCTAACTATTGAGCAATAGATTTGTATTTACTAGGCTTAACTTTTTGCGAACCGAAGACGAAGAACTAGATGACGCTTAAATGCTACAGTTTGTTCACAAAAGATGAGAAGAGAGATGTCATGCGATTTCTTTAATCGAAGACGAAATTCTAATATCTTTCCCATGTAATGAAAATTAAGGCGAAAAAGTATTACAAAAGTATAAGCAAAACTTAGTCCTTTACCAAACCTTAACCAACAATATATCTCTCTTCATATTTACATTATTACCCTACCCACAAGGCGTGGAGTGCCATTGCGACTCACAGACAACTCTCCACTTCTACACGAAAGTCAAATTGAGGAGTCGAACTCACTCGCACCCAGAGTCAGACTGCTGCCTTGATCTGGCCACACTTCTTGTTGTTCGTTGTGCGCTTCAGTCGTTGCATAACTTTCATTCGCTTGCACAGCATGTGACTGCCAAGCGCCGTCCTTTGGACGAGAAGTTGTAGAGAAAAAAGAACCACGATCAAAGCCGTCATGCTGTGGCTCGATTGAACAACTGGTTGACTGTCGCTGCGACGCTGATCACTATTTTTCTTCATTCTTTATGGCGTTCACCGTTCTCGCCTTTCGCTGCATGCAACAGCACCTCGGCCGCAGAGTTCATTCGCCTTTTGCACTCCACACGAGTTGTGGCGACTGCAGTCGCGTCTGCGTTCGGCGCTAAGATGCCGTTTTTCTTAACGCTTTCGTATTTTATGGCCAACCAGTTCGTCGATTGTCTATCTGGTGGGCTCACAGCCGGCTCTTACTCTTCTGTTATCATTGCAATGAACTCTCTTTTACTCCGATTTAGCTGTTTTGCGATTTTCTTTTATTTTCTTCTTTCTTCTTTCATCTAAACTCTATTCTTCGGCTCTTTTGCTCTTTCTCCTCTACTCTTTATGTGCACTCCTTTCGTATTTGCTGTATGCTGGAGATTTTAGAAAGCAAAGCAATCTCAAGAAGTTTGTGCACTCATTCGTGTTTGTTGCTTTCTTCGAACGCTATTGTTGTTGTTGTATCAATATTGCTCAACTACTTTGCAACGGCGTCTGTTGCTTGTTCGCTGCTTAGACGTCAAACACCAATCGATGTTGCATTGTATAGGTCAGTTTCCTGCATTGATGCTAATGAAGCCCACCGAAGACAGCAGAAGACAGCAGAAGACAGCGAGCAACCGCTGCAGTGCGTGTCTGCGCAATTGGCTTTGGGTAAATATTGTCACTTCTAAAATTATGCTTGTAATTAGGTTAAATAAACACTTGGCTGCTTACTTCTATGGAACTTTTTTTTTGTTTCTTTGTTTGTTACTGGCTTTATGGTTCTTAGCTTTTAAGCAAGATCTTCTAGTTAGATGTAGTTGAAGATAAATTAGGCTAGGTTAGGTTATCATCGTAAAAATTTCGAATTATAGCAGACCATCAGTAAGATTTGCTTTATGAAACTGGATAGCTTGCTGAACTTGGAACAGTCCAAAAATAAGTGTTCTCAAATTTCCAATTTTTACAAAATTTTTTGTCGAAATTTTTTGAGAATTTTTAATGATTTTTAAGTCTCCAGACTGCTTCTTTCATTATAGAAGATTTTTAGCAATTTAGGGTCTAGTTAGTACAATCAACAAAACTTCAGATATAAAAAAATCTATGGTACGTTTGGCAAAATCAGAAAGTTCTGTTGAGCCAAAAGATATCCAGATGTTATATAATATTGGAATTCATGGGAAGTGATTAAAGTTTGAAGGTGTCCCAGTCATATTCTGATGATTTATAATAAATCTTGAGAGGTGTTAGAAATCTTTGATTTTATATATATAATATAACGTTCTAGCTTTTCGGATACACTTTGAGGTGAACATAGTTACTAAGTCCTTAAAGTCAGTAAAACGTTGGACATAGTTCAGGCTAGCTAACACAGTTAATGCGATATTTTACAGATTTAGCCTCAAGCAAATGATCAACAGTGTTCTGAAAGGAACTAGAAATAATCATAAGAATGTTTTATAGTTTACCGCTCACCAGTTACTACTAAGGGAATGAGAAAGATGATTTCGGGTAAAGTTACATAGGTGATGTTACCCCTGAAAAAGTAGGCCATTTTCGTGATTTCTTTTTAAGAAAGTACTCGATCGTAGGTTTCGAAGTTTTTTGGCATAATAAGGTACATTTTCAGCAATAGTTTATTATTTTTTATAAAAATATTGAAAAATAACGGAGTTATGTGCTTGCTTAGCAGGTGTCAAAAAAACACAGTTCCCAAACTGCTGACATTATTCCGGCCGAAAGAGTAGCTGAAACAAAAAAATTCAAAAACTACGATTTTTGAAAAATATTAAAAATTAAAATAACGTAGTTCTGAAAAAAATTGTCGTTTCTTAATGCCAAATTGGAAATTTTCATCTAATCAAATAGATCGTAGGTTACTGTATAGTAAATATTTTCAAGAATACTCAATTTCAATGTGAAGTCGATGAGTCGAGAAAAACGTGTTTGATGTTTCAACTATCGCGGGTTATACCTGCGAGCTGTCGCTCTTTAGACCGCTGCCATTCAAAAACTATTCAATAAACTACCTTACCGCTTTCACAGGATATTTTTGAAAGTATAAACTATAGAATAAGCACAATAAAAAAAAATATTTTTTGAAAAAGTCACACTGATATACCTCTTAACACGTTGACTGCCAACTACGAGATAACTCGTAGTATGATTTCCCTTCCAGGAAGCCAACTACGAGTTATCTCGTACTACCTAAAACTACCACTTTTTGTGTAGCTACGAGTAAAACCGTATTATAATAGAGATAGTAAGATAACTGGCTTCTGGGAAAATAAAAAATTTTTGGGTTTGGCTTCCGTGAGCTTTTTTTTTTTATAAAAAAAAAAAATTATGGAAAAATTAATTCAATATAATGGAAAAATTAACTCAAATACAATAAATAAAGCAATATATTATTGTTTGTGGTAGTTTTTAAAACAATTTTCCACACAAAGGGCTGGCTACTCTGGACAGGCTGGACAGAAGTAACGCGTCTCTCGGCGTTTCTTTTCTTGGGTACACACACGACATGGTTTTGTCGGACGCTGTTTTTTTCCGTTGGTGGTAAACACTCTAAATAATGGAGCTCTTTAGATCTATTTTTTTAAAAAGTGGTTGAAAATCTCCAATCAACGCCAAGACGAATTCTTCTCTGAACTTTATCAGTTTACATCACTTACTTTATCAGTTACATACATATATCTCTATAATATGAAGTGAAACCTTTTTGTGCCACAACGTCAGCAGTGTGACCTACATTATGGGTAGTTCCCTCAGATTTTCCGCTGTAAATTTTTATTTTTATTATAAGACCGTCGGACTCACATAGTTCATTCATGTACGGATAATCAGGAATATGTATCCATATGTAATCCATAATTTCTCAACAAAGTCTTGTCATGAGTTATGAATATCTGATGAAAAATAATTAGAGACTTAGACTTTATACATCTCATTCGACTATTTCTGTGTTATTTACAAAAGTTTAATGCTCTAAATTAGCAAATGTTATTTGAAAATGCAAATTAATAATATATGTATATCCATCTAAATTAATTCTTGTTATTAATAAATATCCGTCTAAATGATTATCTGAATATTCTCAGCACATATGTGTATAAAATAAATTTTCCAACTAATACTATCTACCCACTCGTCTATTAATTTATATGCTCATTCATACATTAGACAGTGCAGTGCATTCAAACACGCACACATATTTCCATATACACCTATTTACCCTTCACGCACTGACTCATATACAAATACAAATATATACATAACTAAATATGAATATAATATGCTTTCTGATAGCAATGCAACAATGTAGCTAATCGAATAAATAAATAAAAAGTATGAATGTACATATGTTAATAAGCAGAGCAACAATAAAATCATTTCAACTGAAAATTAATGCAATGAAAACAGCAAAAACAAACAAAAAATAAAATAAATACTGCAAAGCAGACGTCAACTGCAAAAAAAAAGCACAAAAAAGTGCAACAACAAATAGCAAAAAAGCGCCGCGCTCACACTGATAGCGAGTACGGAACACACATAACATGCATCTATGACGACGACAACAACAGCACTCACAACAACAACAACAATAACGACAACAACGGCGACGACATTCAACTTGAACTTTTCCATTGCTGCGCCAAATCGACAAACACACGCACACACAATGATAACAAATAGCTCTCTTTCTCTCTAACTCTCATACTCATTCGTTTAACTGTGCATGTATTGGCCAAGCTCAAGATCAAGTTTCTTCCGCATTTTTTCGCTACAAAAATATATGTGACCGCTCAATGCCTTTTCTATGCGCTCATTTCGGTTTGTTGCTCATACGACACGGTGTGACTATTTGGGAGAGCAGCAGCTACTACGTGAGTGCATAAAAGCTTTAGGAGTGACGTTAATATGTTCAGTATGTATGAGTTTACAAACACATCTAGTACATCTCATAAATACAGAAAGAAGGCTCTCTTTGCTTTTACTTGAGCGCAGAGTGTTATATGAAATGTGTAGGGAGAATATAGAGTAGAATGTTTGTATATGTAAGAAGCGAGTTCTTAGCTCATATACATGCAAAATGCAATTTTTTCAAAGACAACCACTCAATTTTCATTATTGCGCTCATTAGAATTTCAAAAGCAATTATTAGCGGATATCAAATATGAGAGGTGTGAGTGCAAATGTCTAATAGAAACTGTTATGCTATAAACTGAACTGAAATTAATGCACTATTGAAGTGCATGATAAGCTCAATGAGTGTAATTTTCATAAATGAGTTAAAATATTGAAAAGTTCTAAAATATAATACAATTTTACTTGGTTGAAAAACATATTTATGTTATAGAGGGTTTTAAAGAAAATTTATAATAATTAACAAGTAAGGAAGGATTGAGTTCGAGTGCCACTGAACATTTTATACTTATACAATTTATTTATGTGATTTCAGTATGAGAATAAGCCAATTTACCCATATATTCAGCATAAGGTCCACTAGAATAATGAAAATTATCATATATAGTGTATGAGAGCTGAGTTAATTCATGAACCGATTTCAATAAATCTGCATTATATTAGGTTGGCAAATATCCCCCTTCCTTTTTTTTGCTCTTTTCTCAATGCTTTATAAAAAGTGTTGCAGTGATCGGTTTTAGTTCAAATATGCGCCGTTTCGTTCGATAATCTGTTTCCATTTAGACAGCAACCTCATAATGCCCCCTAGTAGAAAGCCCCGTCCTTATTTGCGAAGAACTCGGACAGCAACTTTTCACAAGCCTCCTTTGAGTTCAACTTTCCACCTCCAAGACCGTTCGCCATGGACAGGAACAGGTTGGTAATCCACTTGGCGCTATGTCCGGGCTATATGGTGGATGCGATAAAACCTCCCATCCGAGCTCCCGTAGCTTCTGACGAGTCATCAACGAAGTGTCTGGCGTTATCCTGATAGAACACTACACCCTTTCTTGGCCAATTATGGACGCTTCTGGTCGATCGCCTGCTTGAAGCGGTCCAGTTGTTCGCAATAGAAGGTAGAATTAAGCGTCTGATCATATAGGAGCAGCTCATAGTGATTGATTCCGTTCCAATTCCACCAAACACACAGCGAAATCTACCTGGCCATCAATCCCGGCTTGTCCACTGTTTGGGACGATATACCAGTCTTCGAACACGACCGTTTTCGCGTGATATTGTCGTATGTAATCCATTTTTCGTCGCCAGTCACCATCCGCTTCAAAAATGGGTCGAGTTCGTTTCGTTTCAGCAGCATATCGCAGACGTTGATTCGGTCGAGAAGGTTTTCTAGCGTAAAATCATGTGGCACCCAAACATCAAGCTCTTTTGTGTATCCAGCCTTCTGCACCTGGTTTAAAATGTTTTGGTGTCTAACTCCCATCTCCTGGGCGATGTCACGAGATGCCACATGCCTATCTAACTCAATGTTTTCCATGAATTGATCGGTATTCGTCGTCACAGTTCTTCCGCCGGATGGCTTATCCCTGGTGTCATTTTCACCCGCTCTGAATCGTCGAAACTATTCCTCCGCAGTTCGAAGTGATAGAGTACCATCCCCATTCATCCCATTAATCTCACGGAACGTTTCTCTAGCGGATTTGCTTTTAACGAAGGAAAACTTTAAAATAGCACGAATCTCGGCTTTCTATATTTACTCGTCTATAACTGTTGAACGCAATATCCAAACTAATGATGCAAAACGTCGTTTTGTAGGTTAAGTCAAGGCCTTTCAAATATGTATAGTATTGCCAGATACTGCTGCGCTTTATACATAGCGGCGAAATTCAAAATACAAAAAGGCGGAAGGGATATTTGACAAACATTAAGATGATAAAGAAATTGTTTTCACCGAAATTTGATTCAATTAATTTTCTAAAATTTTTCAAAACATCTTTTCTTCAAATATTCGTAGTATACATATTTTTTTTATTTCAATTTTAATTAAATTAAATTACAATAAAATATTTACATTAAAAGATGTCTGCCTGTATTTATCTTTGCATAATATGGTCTGCTATATTTACATTTCTCTTCAGCTATGCTCTTTTACTGTTTACTTTAACTTACCAATCTCTTTTAGCAGTCTACTTTTAGCGTTGAGGTCAATAAACTTTTTCGTTTGTTGTTACAATTTGCAAACTGGTTATAAATATACATACAGATATGCATAATATAAAGGAATTAAAAAATAAAAGGAGAATTTCAGAAATATTGAAACAAGACTTTAATAATTTAAAGATATTAATAATTTCATGGAAGAACTGCGGTTTAAAATGTATCTATTACTTCATTAAGACAAAAACGCTTTTTACGAAAGAAAAATTGTCAAATTGTCTATTAATTTTGATTTCCTCTATTTCATTAAAATATTGAAATAAGTGTCATAAATTACCAATATTTTGTGACTTGAAGCCCCATTGTAGTCGCTCACACACGAATACGTGACCGTCAACTCCGACTCTGCAGCAGTGAATGCGTCGGTGACTTTGTGGTGCTGGCGGTCGTTGGCCTACATTCGTTGGGTTTCGTAACATTAACGTTTATGAGCCAAAGAAATAGCACTGGAGCGGCAAAATGGCAACAAAAGCTCCAATACGGTTGAGATTGAGCGCAAAACACACAAAAGAGTAGAAGCTTTGGTTCTCTTAAATGTGAATGTGTAAATATAGAAGAGCTGAATTGTCTTGCTAATCGTATGAAAACCTATTTTCAAATTAAAAAAAAAATTTTAATTTTAATTTTTTCAAATATTTTTGGAAAATGAAAATTTTTGAAACTTTGAAAAAAAGTTTAGTCTTCCTGAAATCATTGAATAATTTAGTTACGTCTATATAGACTGAAGTCTAAATTTATATCATTTCATATTTGCTCTCAAAATCAATGGCTACAAGAACAAATCTGTTACTTTTTAGTAGAATATCTTGAGTATTAACCACTCGCAAGAAATAAAAAAATTATATCAATTTTCATTCTGCCATTCGCCATTGCCACAATTAAAAAAATTACGAAATGCAGCAAAAGTGAAAATTTTCTTGGAATCGAGTGAAGATTTCGCAGTGAAGTGCAAACATTGAACTCGATTTCCTTTTCTTTACGTAAACACGAATCGTTCGAATGCAGTTGAACACGACAATTGAATGCATTGGACTTGTTTATTAATTAAAAACAAGTAAGGTAGTTTAGTGTGCGATTGTAGCCGTATATTGATCATTTTCAATTATTTTTTTTATTTTCGATTATCAAATTTTGTATAGACTCAAGGAGCATACTAAAAAATAAATATAAATTTGTACCAGAGCTAGCCCCTTGCCAGAAGGGGGATAACTTAAATACTTATTGTCATAGAACTGCAACAAATCAAAATTTTATTTAAAAATAATCATGTTTTAAACGATATAGTTGGAAAAAGTCTTTACTACAACGTTTTATCGATATTTTTGATATTTATGTTTTCAATAAAAATTCTATAATTTGTAATTAAATTTTATGTTATTTATTATTTTCCACACTCGATAAAAATAATCGATATTTTTTCATATTCGATAAAAAAATCGATATGTGTTCATACTCGATAACAAATAATCGATCTTTTTGAATTAAATTTTGTCGATTACAAAAAAATAGCTGAGGTTGGTATTTTGATTTATTCAAGAATATTTCTCATTTACAATTATGTTAATTTTTTTCGATAACAGTAAATAAACGATATATTTTTTCGACATTATCATTACTTTTGATATAAAATCAGAAATTGGAAAATAATTGTTATGTAATTTTTTTAAAACCGATTAGAAAAAAAACAATATATTTTTTAGTATCTATCTAGTGTGATAAAGATCAAATATTAAAAAATCGTAGATTAAGGGGTTAGGGGTAGTCAGAGAAGTTTATGTTTTTTTTTGGTATTAAATCATTTTATTTTACAAAAGTAATAATATGATATTATTACATAATATTTTTACTTGAAGTCACGAAAATTTGAAAAAGAAAATCATTTCCCAGATCCAAAAAATGGTTCTTGCGGCGACAATCATAAGTCCTTGGAGATTCATCTAAAATCGATTGGATAAGAAAAATTAGTCTTCAAATTTGCTTCTTCCGTTTTCCAATAGATGTCTCTAGGGTCAAGCACTGGTCGATTAAATCGATTAAATCGTTTCATATCGATCTTGGACATTTGTGTCAACATTAACCCAACAAAATATTTGTAGAGATTTGTTTGCGACATTGCGAATTCTCGACATTTGCACGGAATACGCATGCTGCCAGAAAGAATGGTCAAAAGTAGTAGCTAGCGACGGCCAATATTTTGAATAACATTTTTGTAACTGTTTTTATACAAAAAGAGCCTAAAATTTACAAAAAAAAAACGACAGAAGCAAAGTTGTAAATAGACATAAATTTTTTCCTGATCCTGATCGAAGGTTTTATGTTTTTTCACAAATAAACAATATGGCGGCCTCAGGAATTTTTTTATCTAGATTTTCGGGAACAAATCAACAGTTGATTGGTTTTTAAAAATTGAAATTTTTTGAAAAAATTCGATCAGGATGTTTATTATGTATTCTAAAAGCTGTAGAAATTTCATTAAAATTTACTGAGCGGTTTTGAGTTGTAGTTCTCACTAATTCCATAAACATAGTTTTGTGAAAAATGCATTTAACGTTTCAACCGAGCTTTTGGGATGCCCTTGCGCTCTTTGTTATTTGTCGAACAACTCGAAAATTAATTATCAGATAAACTTCAAATTTCCAGAGAATATTTTTAAGATGTTACACAGAAATCATAAGAATATAACTCTTTTCTTTTGCACAAACTGGAAATGGTAAATTGTTAAAAAAATTGGAAAAACTGGTGACTTTCAACAATTCTAAGAAAATATATATAATATTATATGGTGTAAGTAAAATTTTGAAGCGAGAATGATGACCTGATTCGCTAAAGTTTTGAAATGTTAAAAAAATATTTAAGTTTTAGGTGTAGGTTGTGAAACACAGAAATATTTAAACTAGTTAAGAATTACAGTCATCAATTGTCGATGAATGAAATGAATATATATTGATTCTCTATGCCTTCCTCGTTCTTCACAGTTTATTTCTAATGCTAAACACCAATAAAGCGCCGCTAGAATCACCATCGCCACCGCAGCAAACAAAGTCTTTGGCGCATGCGTAGAATGAAAGTTTGCGCCAATGCAGCAGTGACGCGCTGCATGCGCCAAACTGAATGACATAAATGGCGCATGCTGCATCCAATACATATGTATGTATGTATATATATTTGTATATATATGTGTCTGAGTGTGTGAAGAAAATCTAACTGAACAGTCAGTCAACACATTTGCCACTGCCAACTATGTATGTATGTATGTATGTATGTATGTTGCAATTTGGACTGCCTTGACTTTCCGTTGGTTGTGTTTGTTTGTTCAAACTCCTTTTCTATTATTTTTTTTAATTTTTTTTGCCATTTCTTTTTTTCTTTGTGTGTGCAAAGAAAGGCAACGCACGAAAGCGCGACACAGAAGCGTTGAAGCGCTCACATTGCATTGCACTTCATTTCATTTTCTAAATTCTTATGGCCGTTTGTCGTCTCCGCCATAAACAGTAAGCGTGCAGCAAGTGTTGACTGCTAGCAAGTTAGGCTAAGCTAAATCATTACTATTCACTAGCACTTGCTAAATGCTTGGCACTTGCAGTTTTGCCTCCTTTCGCCTTTGATTTGCTTGTATTCGATTTTTGTCTTATTTTCATTTGTTTTTATTGTTTTTTTTTTGTTGTTATTGCAAATCTCATTTTCAAGCTCAAAACAGTTTCGCTTGCAGACACCGACATATTTAGTCGGTAGTATGCTGGCAAATGAAAGTTTGCTTTGCTTTCTTTTCGAATTTTCAGCGCAGCGCTGACTTTTCTACTTTTCTATTTGCCACTGTTTAGTCCATAGTTTTTCCAAGCGACCGGCATTCTTGCGCTTGCCACAACAACAACAACACAATCACATATGTGCTGCTTCGGAGAAATTTCCGTCTCATAGTAGCTGTTGGCCACAGAAGAAAGTAGCGTTGCATTTTCTTACTTTCTTCCTTCGACAATGAGAAGAAGAAGCGGCCGCCGCGGCGGTAGATGCGGCAACTCAATCCATTGATCAAGTAGCAGGCAGCACCCGCTCAGCGGTAGTCTGCGCTGTGGCCATTGTTGATGATTTTCCAATGGCAAGTTTATTGACCGAATAAAAAGCGAAACGTACAAACACTGGCATCAATATATATGTGCGTTTGACAGCGAGTAAAGCGAAATCAAGAAAATTTATTAGATATGTTATTATAAAGGAAAAGTTATTAGCGCTAATTAATTAATAGAGGTGTAAACTTAGATTTGTATGTGTGCAGTGAGCGTTCTTTTTAGATTTTTTTGGTTAGAAATTCATAAAAATTCAAAGATTAAACACAAAATCATTTCGAACAATAATATTAAGGCAAACGTTTTTATAGGAAAATCAGTTTTATGAAGTTATTCAATAAAAAAAGATTAATTAGCTCTCACCTCAATAGATCAAGTTGATCAACAAAGCAATGAAGGTTAGGTTAGATAGGATATCTGAAATTCACTCATAGTTAAATACCAAAGATTTGTGATACTACCCTCCTACTATCCCTTCCGCTTTTTTGCTCTTTTTTCAATGTTTTATTAAAAATGTTACAGTGATCGGATTTTATTAAAATATGTGACGTTTCGTTCGATAATCAGTTTCCATCTAGAAAACAACTTCATAATACCCCCTCATAGAAGCCCCCCTCCTTATTTGCGAAGACCTCGGACAGCCACTTTTCACAAGCCACTTTTGAGTTTAACTTTACACCACCAAGGGCGTTCGCCATGGACAGGAACAGGTGGTAATCACTTGGCGCTATGTCCGGGCTATATGGTGGATGCGATAAAACCTGCCATCCGAACTCCCGTAACTTCTGACAAGTCATCAGCGAAGTGTGTGATCTGGCGTTGTCCTGGTGGAACACTACACCCTTCCGGTTGAACAATTCTGGACGCTTCCGGTCGATCGCCGGAAGATGCATAGCGTCGTTTTGTAGGCTATGTCAAGACCTTTCAAAGATGTCTAGTATTGCCAGATACGAGCTCTGTAGCGCTTTATACATCCGTGAAATTCAAAACTCAAAACGGCGGAAGGGATATATTTACAACCTAATATGTCGTTTAAGCTCAGATATTTTCAGACAACTTATTTCGCTTTGAGAACTGGCTCGGCTATATTAATATTGATATGAGTTGCCTTCTTACCTTACCATCCTTCTTCGAAACAACTCAGATAATTGACCAGATCGGACGGCTACAACCAAGGCCAGATAAACTTTACTAATATCAAATATTGTAGTTCAATGAAGCTGTTGCGATCTACTTTGACTCAGACTGAACAGATCATACATTGATTGTTTACTTACTCGTACTGAGCTGCGGTCCATTCTGTGGTAAACTCCAAGTGAACAGCGAAGTGGAGACTTTAAATACCATCAATAATCTAAGACTGGATATCAAATGCATAATAACTCTTGCCAACATATGCTACTTTGGGATCGGTGGGCAATTGTGAAGTAGTTCCCTCTCTCGACGAATAAAAATTACACTCTATAAGTCTCTCATAACTTCCGGCCTAATATACAGCGCAGATGCATGGACGATGTCAACATCCGATGAGGCGACACTATAAGTTTTCGAGAGAAAGGTTTTGCGGAAGATCTTCCGAGAATACGAGATGAAAAGGTACTTATAGCATTTGAGAAAACTATTCTCCGTAAGATCTTTGGGGCCTTCCGCATGAGCGAGGAGTACCGAAGCAGATGGAACCATAAACTGTATGAGACCTAGGACAACAAGGTTATAATACAACGCATAAAAATCCAAAAAAAATGCACTGGTTAGGTCATATCGTACGTTAGGAAGATGATGATCCACATACAATGGAAAGATGAAGTGTAAAGAGACCTGTCTCCACTTCGGATGTACAACTGATGTGACTTCGTAAAGGTTGGAGGCAATTGACGAAGTTTTGTGTTCTCGACCCAGACCTGCCTACAGCTGCAGTGCCAGAAAGAAGAAGAAGACAACGAAGTGGTAACTATAACTAAGCTTGAGCTTAAACCTAGTATTGCAGTTATGCTTTTGTATTGCATATGCAGGACCACTGAAGACCCAGCAGTAATTACACTAGTACCTTGGTCGCACCTATCTGCTTGAAAAACTCTACTCCAGGTTGGATACAACAACAACAACTATTTTCCATATTACAGTAAAACTAAAAAATAGATCTACAATAATATAATTTATATATAATCATACAAGCTTAAATACGATCGTCTAACGCGCATTCGCTGTCTAACAAACTCCCGCTGCTTCCGCTCTAAAAACCATTTTCCAAATTTGAACCACACAAATTACAGAATTGAATACGACACGAAGAAAAGTAACACCGAAGTTGAATGAACTCCCGGACAATAAGTGAACAACAAACTGAAAAGAATGATTCGTCAAAAAAAAAAATAAATAAATAAACGAAAAGATATAAAACGAAAGATTTAAGCAACGAACTTTAAAAATAGAACAATGCTTAAGTAGATACATATTATACATATGTATATCATATATACATATAGATATGTATATGAATACACATACAAATTAAAGCTTAAACATATGTGCGTGATTTTTAGACTCACTCAAAGCAGCGCTAACGCGTAGAGCATACAAAATCAGTCATACATTGTAGATATATATAGTAACATACGTATATTTACCCCAAAGAGTGTCTCTACATTCCCAACACTCTGTAAATATACTTATACAAATATTATTTTAAAGCGCCTGAAGAACGTTCTGTCTGTCCACACTCAAATTGAGACTCAGAACTTTCGAATTTCTTTGAACACACACACACACGACTATTCTTGTATATGCTTAAAGCCCACTTAATTGTCTAGACTGCAGTCTTCTGAGCAAATGTAGCCAAGAAAGTTTACCGCTAAAGAGCAGACACTCACTCGGGCTTAAGCACACTTAGCAATGTAAACGGTGATATACTCGGATTGAAGTCGAAAAATATGTGGCGGTGCGCTGAAAGAGTGTGAGTTAAAGAAAAAATAAAAGTCGAATGTGAGTGAATAATCGCTATGCATTTATTACCTCTTTCTTAATGAAAACGAGTATATATCTTAACAAAAGTGCTAACTACTTGCTCGGAGTGAAATAAAGTCTCTCAAATTTGATGGATTTGGTAGTTAATTACCACTGGCAAATCGAGAATTTTTTACTTTTTTTCAAAATTCGAATATCGTTTGATCTTCGAAAATTAGAATTTTTGGTAATTGTTTTTCACAATGGGAATACCTATTTTTTTATTATATATACCCTGTAGAATCCCAAACCTCTGCAGCTATTAGTTAATACCACAGAGTTCTTTTTATAAACTTCGAAAAACCTAAAATCAGGTTATTAATCTGATTTGGTTGTTATTACTTTTAAAGAGTATTAATACGCTACTTGGAGCCGAATATCGAAATATCTCCCTTCCGCCTTTTTGTCTTTTGAATTTCGCGGCTATGTATAAAGCGCTACAGAGCTCATATTTGGCAATACTATACATCTTTGAAAGGTCTATGCATGATTAGTTTGGATATCGCGTTCAACAGTTATAGACGTGTAAATATGGAGTCCACTAACGCCAAAATTCGCGCTATTATTAAGTTTTCCTTCGTTAAAAGCAAATCCGCTAGAGAAACGTTCCGTGAGGTTAATGGTGTTTTGGGGGATGGTACTCTGTCACTTCGAAATGCGGAGAAATGGTTTCGACGATTCAGAGCGGGTGAAAACGACACCATGGATAAGCCAGCCGGCAGAAGACCTATGACGACGAATACCGATCAAATCATGGAAAACATCGAGTTAGATCGGCATGTGGCATCTCTTGCCATCGCCCAGGAGGTGGGAGCTAGTCACCAAACCATTTTAAACCATCTGCAGAAGGCTGGATACACAAAAAAGGAACGAACTGGACCCATTTTTGAAGCGGATGGTGACTGACGACGAAAAATGGATCACATACGACAATATCAAGCGAAAACGGTCGTGGTCGAAGACCGATGAATCGTCCAAAACAGTGGTCAAGCCGGGATTGACGGCCAGGAAGGTTTTGCTGTGTGTTTGGTGGGATTGGAATTGAATCACCCACTATGAGCTACTCCAATATGGCCAAACGGTTAATTCTACCATCTACTGCGAACAACTGGACCGCTTTAAATAGGCGATCGACCAAAAGCGTCTAGAATTGGCCAACTGGAAGGGTGTAGTGTTCCACCAGGACAACACCAGACCACACACTTCGTTTATGACTCGTCAGAAACTACGGGAGCTCGGATGGGAGGTTTTATCGCATCCACCATATAGCCCGGACATAGCGCCAAGTGAATACCACCTGTTCCTGTTCATGGCGAACGCCCTTGGTGGTGTAAAGTTGAACTCAAAAGAGGCTTGTGAAAAGTAGCTGTCCGAGTTCTTCGCAAATAAGGAGGGGGCTTCTATGAGAGGGGTATTATGAAGTTGCCGTCTAGATTCAAACAGATTATCGAACGAAGCGGCGCTTATTTGAACTAAATCCGATCATTGTAACAGCGAATAAAGAGCAAAAATCGGAAGGGAGATATTTGCCAACCAATATCATTTATACTACGATTTCTACTAGCCCACCATCTCATCGAAAAACTGTTCAACAAATCACTGGTCTTCTGTTAAGATTCTTCTGAAAAGTTTTTTACCCTTTTTATATTAGAAACAGACTCCAATAGTTTTCGATGTATGCCAGAAGAATACTGCTCTTTGAAAACCCTAATTTTTGGTTTTAAAAGTGACCCCTTAATAACTATCCCACGAAATATCTGACCAACTAATATCTTTTACAAAAAGTTTATTAAAAAGTGTTAACTAGTATATATAGAACTAGATATCCATCATATTCAGAACAAATTTCAAATATTATTTTAAAAAATTAAAAAAAAAAATTCCCGCCCAAGCAGTGCCGTGATAACTCTACGCACTCCGCAAGCAAACTAAGCCAACTAACGCTCTCACGCACTCGCAACACTTTACACGCTGTCCGCAAACCAAAACTCAAACTCTGGAGTGGATATGTATGTGCTTGTATGGAGACTTGATTGCTGCTGACCAAAACCATATATATTTTTTGATGTTTTTATGTTTTGGGAAAACGAATTTGGTCAATGACCCCCGAACAAGCGAGTCTACATGCGTACAGCTGAAGGATCACCAACACAAACAACAATAAATACACTTGTCTTTCAATGTGTTTGTAACACAAGCGAAAGAGTCTTTTAATGGAGCTTCTTCACACCGATGATCACAATCATTTTTGTGTGTGTGTATGTATAGATATGTGTGTGTTTGCGCTTGCACTGGAATTCTGTTGATTATCACTTGTAGTTGTTATCTTTTTGGCCTTCAAAGCCGGCCGGTAAAAGTGAAATGTGTCGACGGCGCTGCCAACGTTGCGCAGCGGCAGTGAGTGAGCGGCATATGGTTGGCAGGCCCAAAAAGCAACACAAATTATGGCAACAAACACACACACCACCGTAGCGTATGAATGATAAGTATTTTTGACTCAGCCCGGTTATTTTGGGCTTAAACATCATCATTGCTGCGCTCAGTGAGAGAGAGAAAGGGCCGTGGCAGTGAACGCATTTCATTTCCTGCTCATTCGTTAAATCGGTTATGCTTTTTTTTTGCTTCTTTGTTGCGTATTACAATGTAGTACTGCCTGTAAACGGTGTCAGTGAACTCTGCTGCCTGCAGTGTTGTTGTAATTGTATTTTAACACGACTTTTGTTAGCTTTATTTTGTAACAAATTTCTTTATTGTAATTTACTTTTTTCTTGTTTTGTGATTTTTTTGATTTTTCTATGCGTTAATTTTCATTTGAGTTTTTTGAGTTTTTCATGGAGCCCACCAGCTGTTCTCATTTGTACGCAGAGGTTATTGACTCATCTTCACGGTAGAGTATTTTGTAGCTTAGCCGAAAGTTCAGCGCACAATTTTATGGAATTTAGTTACGTGATGCCTTGCGCGCATGTGCATAATCACTTCACTAGGCTGCTACTAGTCACTGCTTAAATCGAAAAAGTGGCAAAGTTTAGTTTTGAGAATTTCTTGAAAAATATTTGTATTTCCACGATCGTTGTTTGACTCACATATTCGGCACATATATGGTATAAAATCCATTGAAAGTTACAAAACTCTAATATTAGGTATATGGGAGCTAGGGGAAGTTATGACCCGATTGCACAAATTTTTGTCACGGAGACATATTATTAGAAAAACCATATTCCCGCTGAATTTCTTCAAAATATCTGAGAGTTGCCTAGATTTTCGGTAAAAAATTTGTTAGAATCACTGAGGGTCTCATATTCGATATATAGGGTCTTGAAAATTTATAGACCGATTTCGACGAGTTTTAGAAGGGCGATGCCACTCTTTAAATGCAGTAATTTTGCAAAGTTCTGTTCCGATATCTTCACTAGGGCTTACTTAATATATTGCAAAGTTAAGGATTCAGATCGACTTCAAACTTCTGGTATATAGGAAGTAGGCTTGGCCGATTTGGCCTATTTTCAGAACTTATTTTCATAACGAATTTCATTGAAATTGGTAGAGTAGTTACGGAAATATGATTTTTATCCCATTAGTGGGCGGAACCACGCCCATTTAAAATTTTGTATACCATTTTGAGTGCAGCTCTTCTTTACCATCTTTATAATGAAATTTAAGTTTCTGGAGGTTTTCTTTAGAGAATTAAAGCACTTCAGTAGTTTTCAACATAACTTTTGTATGGAAGGTGGGCGTGGTTATAATCCGATTTCCACAATTTTTGGACTGTATAAGTTAGTACGTAAAAAAAAAAAGACTCTTGAAAGTTCCCTTGGCATAGCTTTAGCACTTTATGATATAAGTACAAAAGCCTTAGTAGGGAGCGGGGAAAGGGGGGCTTTACTCGTAAACAAAACTACAATACTCTCTTTAGCAACTTTGTTGCGAGAGTATAAAAACGTTGCCTATAATTAGGCAAATTTGTATATACTAATTCAGACCATTTTTGAGAGCCTCAACACCCTTTAGAGTTTCCAAATAGATAATCAAAGGCATTTCTATAGTTTCTTTTTTAGTTTATACAGCCTTTATGTAATCAATCGGAATTTTTATTAGCTGGGATCTTCATAAAATCATCCTAAAGATAGGCAACAAGTTTTATCGTACAAAAATGACAAAATGTTGCCAACCATTAGACACACTGCTCAATTCCAAAATCTATGTGGCTAGATTGAAATTTTAATCTTATAAATAACATTGTAGAAACAGTACTAAATTGACCTTAACTTTTTCCCTTTTTTTATCTCATGAACCACTCGACCAATTTCAGCAAAATTTGGTACATAATATTTTCCTGATATCCTGATATTAAGCCTAAAAACTTACAGAAATCGCTCAACATACACACCTACTTCTCATATAACACAATTTTAAAATCCGACTTAATCTCGACTTAAGCGCTTTATTGTGTAAACACAGCGCAATCAAACTGCTTAACAACTTCTTTATCCTATAAATATTACCATTTACCAAAAATACCATTTTACAACCCAAAAGGTCATTGTACGCTCATATTTGCTTTTAGCCAACTCAAAATACTTCCGCTTTTGTAAATATTTAAGCCACACACTCACTTTACTCCACATGTACCACTTTTATATCTCTCCGGGCGACCTGCTCATCATTCTACCAGCTCTCTTACAAGAAACAGCCAAAATTTTCTCTTCATCTCAAAACCTCAAAACAAAATTTTTGGTTTTTTTCGTGTCTTCTTGGCATCGATTTTATTAATGTCAACATTACGCATGCGCTCTACACACACACACACACTTCCGCATTCGCTTTTAATTTTTGGTTACACACAGACACACACCGAAAATGCACTTTTGGCATTCCACGCTGCAGCAACCATGATTACATTTCATTTTACTTTTCATCCCATTTTGCCCAGAAAGGTTCATTGGCCTTTTTCACTTGTTGATGCTCGCACACACACTCAAACAAACACCTGTTGTTGTTGTTGCATTTGTGTTTCCATTTACTTTTTGTTTTTTGGTTGTTGTGCGTTCATCGATTTCGCTATTCGATCAGCTGATCTCTACTTTTTCATTTTGTCTCAACTCTTTGACCATTGTTGTTGTATAGAATTCCCGTTCGTGTCGTTTTGGTGCATTAGCAGTCGACTTTTTGGTGTTCTACTGTTGTTGTTGTTGCACTGTCACCGACTTTGTTGGGTAAGGTTCGTTTGTTCTGTGAGAATCAAACAAAAAGCCGTGAAAAAAGAAAGGTGTGTGACAAATCGAATTTTTGGTCGAAAGTTTAGAGTTCATTGACTGCGGCCAATCGCGCTTGGAGATAAATCTCAATGTGGATGAAATCAAAATGTTGAACGGAAGACAACTGGTTGGACAAATGTGTACAGAAATTTTGTTGTATGTTGAGATGAATGTGATACTTGCGACAAATAGAAGAAATATAGCCCAACTTTTTTCTCGAAAACTAGATCTCATGATAATATACTGTCAATGTTTCAAGATTTCAAGAAAGCTCTATGTCAATATCGAGTAAGCAAACTTATGAATTAGAGCCAGTAACTGTCACCGAGTTCTTTTCTTTGAAAATAGTCAAGTATATAAAAATATGATTTTATAGATAATAAACTATTATGTTCCGACTATAGAACATTTTTCAAAGCTCTCAAACTAATACTATGAAATATTATCCATAGGTATATCTAATAATAAGATTTTTAACTCGGTAAACAATTTACTTCTTTCAATGTCATTCCTAGCTCAATAGAAATTGAAGTATAAGAACCCGATCGAGTAAAAAAATGGCGAAATATATATATTCTATGATGTTTTTATTTTGCAATTAAAAAAGGTTCTATAGAACCAGTTTGTACCTTTCCCGCTTAAAGTTACTCTGGTAAATACATACCTATCATTATCTAATAGAGAACTTATAACCTTTTCACACAGACAAATTAATTGCTCAATTAACATTTTGATTGAGAAACCAGTTTTTGCCCTTCATACTGCCGGCTACTCGAACTAAATATAGAAAAACGAGCAGAGGCCGGTTAATTGATCAATGAGGATGCTATTAAAAACAGCAAGAACTGCGTATTTTAAATTTAATCCTTAGATATTGAAACTAAACACAAATTGAGTACAATGGCTGTGCCTTATATGGTTGTTCTGAGCATAAATTCTATACAATCATCGCATTTTTCTTCGCTTTTGGCAAATAATTCATGAATTCGTTGTACAAAATTTTTGGTGTATGCCAGGAAAGACAAGACATTTTATTGGTTTTTTGAGTCTAGAAGAGATTACCTTCAAATGAACTTAATCACTTCATAACTTTATAGTATTTATGAAATACATCTTAATTGAAAAATATTACAGTTTTATTGCTCTAAGCGTATTTCACTACTTTGGCAACACTGCTTCATAAGATACTTGCTATTTCTTGATGGTTAAAGTTGGCTACAGTTGTTGGTTATTCTTGAAATATACATATTATTTTTAAAAACCATTTTCACAATGGATCTTTCATTCTTTTCTTAAGGAGATCATCCCGTATGATGGGCTCAAAAAGAAAGTGTTATAAACAAAAATATCAAAAATCTAAGTCGTTTTAAGACGGAGCTGTTCGAAGCGCTCAGTTGACAACTGGAAACTTTGAATGCGCTTTTTTTTTCAAATCTGTGTTTTTCAAACTATCCTCCATCATATCTCAAAAACGGCTTGACCGAATGACTTGAAATTTTTGGGTGCATTCTGCATATTTAAACACATAAAATGCTTTGTTGTTGATCAAAAATGCCAAAAACTTCGAATTTTTATAGCAAGAAAATTAACAAAAAATGCAAAATTCTAAATTTTTTTTTCAAATATCAATAGTCCAATTTTTGGTATATTCACTTGATCGTAGTGCGTTCCATGCATTTAAGCTTACTGATTAAAATGCCGTTGATTATATATGCTGTAACTCATGTTCTACACAATATTTTTAGCTTAAAATATATATTTATATTGTCGGAATATATGTTAAGGCAGTAGTCTGCTTTACAGGCTTCAAAAAATCGATTTTTCTGTTTTGTCTTAAATCTCTTCCAAAACTATCCAAGAATGTGTCTTTAAAATTCCAGAGGCCAATGCGACATATTTTAGAAGCTAGAGCAGTTTTAGTGGCCGAGCGTCGAACAGGTGCGATATATATTTTTTTGGACCGAAAACTTTAAAGCGTGTTTTCTCGAGTTTTCATTTTCACAAAAAACTAACGGTGCCGGCGATGGCAAAAAGAATATATGTCCGATTGAAAAAAACCAAAGTGATCTAGCTTCAGTATTAAATTATCTTCTATTTGAACTAAAAAAGTTGGACAAAAGTATTATTTAAACTACTTGTTTTTCAACTTAAAGTAATTTTTTTTTTTAAAGTGATTTTTTTTTTTCAAACTTGAAAAAATTTGAAATTTTTGAACTTCTACGATATTTTTTTAGTTCATAACGAAAATAAACTTATAAAAATTAAAAAAA